>NC_135232.1:1017098674-1017401704 GCF_051348905.1 Ranitomeya variabilis | reverse complement strand
TAGTGTGGTTGGGCCCTTAAAACAGTGTCTGCTGCTCCTGGGTTTGCTACTCCACTGAACAAAGCAATGCCGCCTGTTTAGTCCTGTTACCAATTTTGAACTGCATTTAGCCTACTTTATTCTTTGGCCCTATATCTGTGTTTAGTACTCCTCATCCTGCCCATTGCCCAGCCACTGCTAGATGAGTCTGCTGGTACATTGACCTAGACCACTACATTCCCCTTGCACTCTACACAGCCAGAATCTGACCCTGCTGAAAGTAAGGTTCCCCTTCCCGCATGTTATACCACCTTACACAGGGACAAAGAGGAAGGTGCAGATGAAAGTGCAGGTTCCTTCATCAGGCGGGGGGGCATACTTGTTGGCGACGTCACTGGCACAGGGCACCTCAGAGTACGCAAAAGTGTCGCTGCTGGTGGGAGGCGCCCCCGCCGTGCAAACACATCGCTGTACTTTGAGGGGCCCTGTGCCAGTGCCAATGCCAACGAGTGGGCCCCCCCTGCTTGCTTAGGATCACAGCACTTGCAAACTTGACATACTTACCTCTCACTGCTCCACCGCCGTGACGTAGTCCACGTTTCCTGGGCCCACTAAAACCTTGAACCAGCCCTACCCCCACAACTTTTGCCAAATAACCCCCAATTTCCAATGCCCAACTATTATTATAAAGTTAATTAAGATTGAGAAGCTTCAGAAACAAGAATGGATGTTTTTGGCATTAAAATGGGCACTGTAGGTGTTTTCCTGGCCTCCACTCACTGCCGACTATGCTTCCCCATTGACTTGCATTGGGTTTCGTGTTTCGGTCGATCCCCGACTTTTAGTGATAATCGGCCGACTGCACTCGACTCGACTTTGGACAAAGTCGGGTTTCGCAAAACCCGACTCGATCTTAAAAAAAAGAAAGTCGCTCACCCCTAATATATATTTATATATATTATATATAGCATTGTAATAAGTACAGAAGAACACGTTACTAATTTTCTAAGTAACTAAGGCTGTGTGAAAGTGTTTGCCGCAATACAGATTTTCTATTCCTTTGTATGTTTGTCACAATTAAATGTTTCAGATTACCAGACAAGTTTAAATATTAGACAAAGATAATACAAGTAAACACAAAATGCAGTTTTCAAATGAAGATCTTTATTATTAAGGGAAAAAGAAATTCAAACCTGTAGGGCCCTATGTGAAAAAATGTTTCCCCCCCTCCTTAAAACATAAATTAAATTTGGCTTATCACATCTTTGGTATGCTAAGCAAAAATCCCTAGCCACAAGGCCTGATTACTAACCACACCTGTTCTCAATCAAGAAATCACTTAAATAGGACTTGCCTTACAAAGTGAAGAAGACCAAAAGATCCTCAAAAATTAGATACCATGCCAAGATCCAAATAAATTATGGAACAAATGAGAAAAAGTAATTTAGATATATCAGTTAGGAAAAGGTTATGAATCCATTTCTAAAGCTTTGAGACTCCAGCGAACCACAGTCAGAGCCATTATCCACAAATGGTGATAACATTTAACAGTGGTGAACCTTCCTACGAGTGTCCTGCCATCAAAATTACCACAAGAGCGCAGAAACAACTCAACAAAGAGGTCACAAAAGACCCCACAGCAACATCCAAAGAACTGCAGACCTCCTTGCCTCAGTTAAGGTCAGTGTTTATGACTCCACCGTAAGAAAGAGACAGGGCAAAAATGGCCTGCATGGCAGAGTTCTTAGATGAAAACCACTGCTGAACAATAAGAACATACAGGCTCATCTCAGTTTTGCCAGACATCTTGATGATCCCCAAAACTCTTGGAAAAATACTCTTCGGACTGAGACAAAAAAGAGACAAAATTTTAACTATTTGGAAGATTTATGTCCTATTACATCTGGCGTAGAAGTAACACAGCATTTCAGAATAGGAACATCATACCAACAGGAAAATATGGTGGTGGTAGTGTGATATTCTGTGGCTGTTTTGCTGCTTCAGGACCTGAAAGACTTGTGGTAAATTAAACCATGAATTCTACTGTCTACCAAAATATCCTGAAGAATTTCCAGCCATCTATTAATGACCTCAAGCTAAAGTGCATATGGGTTATGCAGCAGGACAGTGATCCAAAACACACCAGCAAATCCTCCTCTGAACGGTTTAAGAGGAGCAAAATTCAGACTTTGGAGAGGCCTAGTCAAAGTCCTGACTATAATCCGATTGACATGCTGTGACATGACCTGAAAAAGGCAGTTCATGCTTGAAACCCTTAAAGTTGCTGAATTACAACAATTTTGCAAAGATGAGTGGGCCAAAATTCCTCCAGAGCATTTTAAAAGACTCATTGCCAGTTATTGCAAATGCTTGATTACTTTTGTTGGTGCTAAGGGTGGCCCAACCAGTTATTATGTTTAGGGGGCAATCACTTTTTACACAGTGCCCTGCAGGTTTGGATTTTTTTCCCCTTTAATAATAAAGACCTTCATTTAAAAACTGCATTTTGTGTTTACTTGAGTTCTCTTTGCCTAATATTTAAATTTGTTTGGTGATCTGAAACATTTAAGTGTGACAAACATGCAAAAGAATAGGTAATCAAGATGGGGCAAGAATTTTTCACACAACTGTATATTTCTAAAGGTGTTATTACCAGATGTTGGCAACAACCCTTCCAATGCACACAGGCAAAAAAAAAATCAAATCATAGATGTCCATAGATTAAGCTATATGTAGTAAAGAGACATGACAAAGGGAAAAAGTATTGAACACACTTACTGAAATTCTATTTAACCACTTTATAAAGAATGACGGACATTGCATGTGATGAGCGGTTGTCAATTCTTGCATCTTAATCTACTATGCCTGTCATGGATTTAAGCTGTCACTTTGTATAAAAGCACAGTGAAAGTTATGTGCCAAAATATTTCACTGGCAGCGGAGTTGCATGAGTTCCAAGGACCCATGTCATCGGTCCCCACATTCAGATTGCTGTGTTTAGTCAATGTGACTGACCGATCACAGCATGATTATGCAGAAGGTCCTGAAATATCAGCACCTCCTGCATGATCACAGCAGAAGCTCGGCGCAGCTAACAGCTAAGCTCCTACAGTAAGAGCCAGGAATGGTGCCAGTACCTTGCTGATAAACCCTCCAGATGCTGTGACTGATAGAAAATTTTGAAGGTTGTGAGAAGGAGTGGGCTTCCTCTCTCACACCCATTAGCCCCCCTGTGTCAAATTCATGGGGAGCTGATGGTTGTATCAGCATCTGGAGGTCAAACAATGACCTAATGGTGTACCAGGTATGTTGGCCTGTTACACCCAGCCAGAGGCAGAACAAAAATTGTATGGTCCATTTTCTCCTGTTACCCTTGTGAAAATGAAAAATGTACTGCTGAAGCAATATTTTTGAGGGAAAAATGTATTTTTTATTTTTGCGGCTCAACGTTATAAAATTCTGTGAAGAACCAGTGAGTTCAAGGTCAAGGTATTCACTACACCTCTAGATAAGTTCCTTGAGTAGTTTCCAAAATGGCGTCACTTTTGGGGGTTTCTACTTTTTAGGCACATCATCAGCTCTGCAAATGCAAAATGGTTTCCTCTATCTATTCCAATCAATTATGCGATTCAAAAGTCAAGTTGTGTTCCTTCCATTCAGATCTCTGCCATGTACCCAAATACACTGCTCAAAATATAAAGGGAACACTAAAATGCCACATCCTAGATATCACTCAATTAAATACTCCAGTTGTAAATATTTATTCATTACATAGTGGAATGTGTTGAGAACAATAATACCTAAAAATTATCAACATAAATCACAACTAATATCACACGGAGGTCTGGAGTTGGAATGATGCTCAAAATCAAATTGGAAAATGATGTTACAGGCTGATCTAACTTCAGTGGAAATACCTCAAGGCAAGGAAATGATGCTCAGTAGTGTGTGTGACCTCCACGTGCCTGTATGACCTCCCTACAACATCTGGGCATGCTCCTGATGAGACGGCGGATGGTCTACTGAGGGATCTCCTCCCAGACCCGGACTAAAGCATCTGCCAACTCCTGGACAGTCTGTGGTGCAACGTGACATTGGTGGATGGTGCGAGACATGATGTTCTGATGCGTTCAATCAGATTCATGTCTGGGGAACAGGTGGGCCAGTCCATAGCTTAATATCCTTCATCTTGCAGGAACTGCTGACACACTCCAGCCACATGAGGTCTGGCATTGTCCTGCATTAGGAGGAACCCAGGGCCAACTGCATCAGCATATGGTCTCACAAGGGGTCTGAGCTCATCTCAGTACATAATGGCAGTCAGGCTACCTCTGGCGAGCACATGGAGGACTGTGCGGCCCTCCAAAGAAATGCCACCCCACACCATTACTGACCCACTGCCAAACCGGTCATGCTGAAGAATGTTGCAGGCAGAAGATCACTCTTCGCGACATCTCTAGACTCTGTAACATCTGTCACATGTGCTCAGTGTGAACCTGCTTTCATCTGTGAAGAGCACAGGATGCCAGTGGTGAATTTGCCCATCCTGGTGTTCTGTGGCAAATGCCAAGCGTCCTGCACAATGTTTGGCAGTGAGCACAACCCCCATCTGCGGAGGTCAGGCACTCAGGCCATCCTCATGGAGTTGGTTTCTAACCATTTGTGCAGACACATGCACATTTGTGGCCTGCTGGAGATCTTTTTGGAGGGCTCTGGCAGTGCGGCTCCTGTTCCTCCTTGCAAAAAGGCTGAGGTAGCGGCCCTGCTTCTGGGTTGTTGCCCTCCTACAGTCCCTCCATGTCGCCATGTGTACTGGCCTGTCTCTTGGTAGCGTCTCCAGACTCTGGACACTACACTGACAGACATAACAAACCTTCTTGCCACAGCTCGCAAATATGTGCCATCCTGGATGAGCTGCATTACCTGAACCACGTGTGTGGGCTGTAGAGTCCATGTCATGCTACCATGAGTGCGAAAGCACAACCAACATTCAAAAGTGACCAAAACATCAGCCAGAAAGCAATGGAACTGTGATGTGGTCCGTTGTCCCCACCTGCAGAACCACTCCTTTATTGAGTGTGTCTTGATAATTGCCAATAATTTCCATCTGTTGTCTATTCCATTTGAACAACAGCACATGAAATTGATTGTCAAACAGTGTTGCTTCCTAAGTGGACAGTTTGATTTCACAGAAGTTTGATTTACTTGCAGTTATATTCTGTTGTTTAAGTGTTACCTTTATATTTTTGAGCAGTGTAGTAGTTGTTCTCCATTTATGGGGTACTGGCATAATCAGAAGAAATTAAGCATCAAATTGTATAGTCCATTTTCTCCTATTACTCTTGTGAAAATGAAAAATATGGGCTAACACAACATTTTTATGGCAAAAATGTGATCTTTTATTTTAACGACTCAACGTTATAAAATTCTGTGAAGCACCTGGGGGTTAAAGGTGTTCACCATATATCTATATAAATTCCTTGAGTCGTCTGATTTGCAAAATGGGGTCACTTGTGTGGGTTTTCCACTGTTAAGACACATCAGAGACTCTCCAAATGTGACATGACGTTTGCTCTGGATTCCAAAAAGCAAAACAGTGCTCCTTCCATTTTGAGCCCTGCCGTGCCCCCAAACAGTAGTTTTCTACTGCATATTGGATATCGGCATACTCAGGAGAAATTGCACAACAAAATCCATAGTCCATTTCTCCTGTAACCCTTATGGAAATTGAAAATTTCAGGCTAAAACTACAGTTTTGTTGTTTTTCTCATCACACATCTAGATAAATTCCTTAAGGGGTCAAGTATCCCAAATACGGTTGTTTGTGGGGGATTCTACTGTGTAGGCACAGCAGGGGCTCTCCAAATGCTACATGGCACTCGTTCTTAATTTCAACCTTCAAAAAGAAATATTGTGCTCCTTCTCTTCTGAGCCTTGCTGTGCTTCAAAATAAGGGGTATCGATGTACTAGGGAGAAATTGTACAACACAATTTTGAGGTCCATTTTCTCTGGTTATCCTTTTGGAATAAAAATTGGGAACTACAGTAGATTAACATCTTTGTGAAAAAAAAGTTAAAATAGTCACGGGCCAGCGCCGGCGCTGTTTCAGTCAATGCTCTGAGTATATAGAGAGTGGCGGCTGTAACCACACAACTCAGCCCTAACTGACACTGGCTCTACATTGGGGCCAGCTCAATCACTTATAGTTGGTGACTGAAACTGGAACTCTGTGAGAAAAAAATAAAGTTTATTTTCACAGTGTTTGGTTAAGTGCGGGAGCCAGGCAGGTTATTAACTTAATTAACCTACAGATTAACCACAAATACCTTTTTTTATCTTTTTTTTTCCTGGTGACAGACTCCCTTTAAAGATGTATAAAAATAATGACAGATAAAAAGATAGATAAATAGATTTATACAGTGGGGAAAAAAGTATTTAGTCAGCCACCAATTGTGCAAGTTCTCCCACTTAAAAAGATGAAAGAGGCCTGTAATTGACATCATAGGTAGACAACAACTATGAAAGTAAAAATGAGAAAACAAATCCAGAAAATCACCTTGTCTGATTTGGCAATATTTATTTTGCAAATTATCGTGGAAAATTAGTATTCAGTCATCTCAATATTTTGCTATATATCCTTTTTTGGCAAGGACAGAGTTTAGTGTCCAGCTTTATATTACCCAAATAAACAAATAGAAAAAATGGCATGGGGTCCACCCTATTTTTTGATAACCAGCCAAGGTAAAGCAAATAGCTTGAGGGTTAGTTTTATCAAGCTGGGTAGATACTTTTTATTGGGTCCTTCACAACCTAAAAGTACCAGCCCAAAGCCATCCCAGAATTGGCACATTACATTAGATGCCCCAATTCTGGTGCTTCACCTTGGTTCTTCCCAATTGCCTTGGAGTGTTAGCCATTGGGGTAATAATTTATGGGGTTGATGTTAGCTGTGCAGTGTCAGCTGGAATTAAGCCCAGGGGTTAGTAATGGAGAGGTGTCTATCAGACACCCCCATTACTAACTAGTGATTTGCGAACCTGAACAGTAAAGCTCTGGTCTGTACAGAACACCTAGTGTTTGGCCACGGACTCCGAACACAAACTTCTCCAGGAAGCCCGTTTTACTGTTTGGGTATGGCACCCAACGATCGGGTTTTTCCAACACTGTCATCTGCATGACAGTACAAGAATCATCAGCTTTGATCGTCAATAAAATTATTACCACCTGTGAGAGCGCTGCGGTTCCCATGCTGTCAGATAGTAGTTTTTTGGAAGTGCATTTGAGCAGCAAGGTGGCTTGTTGTTGAAGGGAAATAGAGGGAAAAAAAAAAAATCTTTAAATCTTCAGCATAGCGAGTGTGAGCGAGCTGAGTGTGACCTGAGCGTAAGTGTGGACGGGTGTAAGTGTGACTTGTGACTCAGTGAGGAGGTATTTGGAAGGCCTTTAACAAATACCTGTGTGAATTTGTGTGAGTTGTTGAATTGGGAGTAGCTATATTCAAAAGGGGTTAACTTAGGGTGGGCGGTCATAATCAAGGGTTTATAAGGGGCAGCTGTTTGGTGCTCAAGTCCTTTTTGGAAGTGCATTTGAGCAGCAAGGTGGCTTGTTGTTGAAGGGAAATAGAGGAAAAAAAAAATCTTTAAATCTTCAGCATAGCGAGTGTGAGCGAGCTGAGTGTGACCTGAGCGTAAGTGTGGACGGCGGTAAGTGTGACTTGTGACTCAGTGAGGAGGTATTTGGAAGGCCTTTAACAAATACCTGTGTGAATTTGTGTGAGTTGTTGAATTGGGAGTAGCTATATTCAAAAGGGGTTAACTTAGGGTGGGCGGTCATAATCAAGGGTTTATAAGGGGCAGCTGTTTGGGGCTCAAGTCCTTTTTGGAAGTGCATTTGAGCAGCAAGGTGGCTTGTTGTTGAAGGGAAATAGAGGGAAAAAAAAATCTTTAAATCTTCAGCATAGCGAGTGTGAGCGAGCTGAGTGTGACCTGAGCGTAAGTGTGGACGGTGGTAAGTGTGACTTGTGACTCAGTGAGGAGGTATTTGGAAGGCCTTTAACAAATACCTGTGTGAATTTGTGTGAGTTGTTGAATTGGGAGTAGCTATATGCAAAAGGGGTTAACTTAGGGTGGGCGGTCATAATCAAGGGTTTATAAGGGGCAGCTGTTTGGGGCTCAAGTCCTTTTTGGAAGTGCATTTGAGCAGCAAGGTGGCTTGTTGTTGAAGGGAAATAGAGGGAAAAAAAAATCTTTAAATCTTCAGCATAGCGAGTGTGAGCGAGCTGAGTGTGACCTGAGCGTAAGTGTGGACGGTGGTAAGTGTGACTTGTGACTCAGTGAGGAGGTATTTGGAAGGCCTTTAACAAATACCTGTGTGAATTTGTGTGAGTTGTTGAATTGGGAGTAGCTATATTCAAAAGGGGTTAACTTAGGGTGGGCGGTCATAATCAAGGGTTTATAAGGGGCAGCTGTTTGGGGCTCAAGTCCTTTTTGGACGTGCATTTGAGCAGCAAGGTGGCTTGTTGTTGAAGGGAAATAGAGGGAAAAAAAAAATCTTTAAATCTTCAGCATAGCGAATGTGAGCGAGCTGAGTGTGACCTGAACGTAAGTGTGGACGGCGGTAAGTGTGACTTGTGACTCAGTGACTTTGGAATCAGGGAGTTTCCAAGGGAGGAATTGCTGTTCCAAGTGTTAATTAATACTTTGTATTTATTTTTATTTAACATTTCTGTCTGGTGCTATCCCCATTAGGAAATGTGCTCCACAACTGTTAATGCCATCCAGTGCACATCTTGCCACATGTATGCAGTCCTTGATCAGCCGGTCGAGGGTGCATACTGCTGTGCGAGATGTGAGCACGTTGTGCATTTGGAAACCCAGATACTGGATCTAAATGTGCAGCTGGCAACACTGAGATCCATAGACAATATGGAGAGGAGTCTTCTGCTCACAGAGCAGACGCTCAATGGGATAGATGAGGAGGGGGATGGTAGGATGGAGCTGCAGGACAATGAGGCAGTTAGCTGGGTGACAGTCAGAAAGCGGGGCAGAGGGAAGAGTGCCAGGGAGGATAGTCCTGATCTGGCTCACCCCAATAAGTTTGCTAAGTTGGCAGATGAGGGGGGTGCCAGTAGAGGGGTAGCACTGCTGCAGCCAGGCATTTCCTCTGAAAGCCGGAGGAGTGACTGCTCCAGTAAGGAGGGAAATAGGAGAGCAGGGCAGGCCAGACAGGTGCTGGTAGTGGGGGACTCAATTATTAGGGGAACAGATAGGGCAATCTGTCACAAAGACAGGGATCGTCGAACGATGTGCTGCCTACCTGGCGCTCGAGTCCGACACATCGCTGATCGGGTGGACAGATTACTGGGAGGGGCTGGTGAGGACCCAGCGGTCATGGTGCACATTGGCACAAATGACAAAGTTAGAGGTAGGTGGAAGGTCCTTAAAGATGATTTCAGGGAATTAGGCTGCAAGCTGAAAGCAAGGACCTCCAACGTGGTATTTTCTGAAATACTGCCTGTACCACGTGCCACGCCAGAGAGGCAACGGGAGATTAGGGAGGTTAATAAGTGGCTCAAGAATTGGTGTAGGAAGGAGGGGTTTGGGTTCCTGCAGAACTGGGCCGACTTCTCAGTGGGCTACAGGCTCTACACTAGGGATGGGTTGCACCTCAATGGGGAAGGTGCAGCTGTGCTGGGGGAGAAAATGGTTAGAAGGTTGGAGGAGTGTTTAAACTAGGGATTGGGGGGGAGGGTATTCATTTTATAGGAGGGGAAGATAGGGCAGATAGAGACCTGGGCACAAATAAGGAAGTTGGGGGTGGCGGAGGCATGGGGGGTGGGGTTAGAACAGTTAGTAATTTAAGAAAGAATAGAGGTACAGAGAGGAACATCAAGTACATGTATACTAATGCCAGAAGCCTCGCCAACAAAATGGACGAATTAGAACTAATGTTGTTGGAACATAATTATGACATGGTGGGGATATCTGAAACATGGCTGGATGAGAGCCATGACTGGGCTGTTAACTTGCAGGGCTATAGCCTTTTCAGAAATGACCGTACAGATAAGCGAGGGGGTGGGGTGTGTCTGTTTGTAAAATCGACCTTAAAACCCATCCTGCGTGATAATATAGGTGAATCTAATGAAAATGTAGAGTCCCTGTGGGTGGAGATAAGGGGAGGGGGAAAAAATAATAAATTACTGATAGGGGTTTGTTATAAATCTCCAAAAATAATGGAAGCAATGGAGAATATCCTTGTAAAGCAAATAGATGAAGCTGCGACTCAAGGAGAAGTCATTATTATGGGGGACTTCAACTACCCTGAAATAGATTGGGGAACAGAAACCTGCAGTTCCAGTAAAGGTAATCGTTTTTTGACAACTATGAGAGACAATTACCTTTCACAACTGGTTCAGGACCCAACAAGAAGGGGGGCACTGCTAGACCTAATATTAACCAACAGGCCAGACTGCATATCAAATATAAGGGTTGGGGGTCACTTGGGGAATAGTGATCACAAAATAATAAGTTTTCATGTCTCCTTTAATAAGATGTGTAGTAGAGGGGTGACAAGGACACTAAACTTCCGGAGGGCAAATTTCCAACGGATGAGAGAGGATCTTGGTGCAATTAACTGGGACGATATCCTGAGACATAAAAGTACACAAAGAAAATGGGAGACATTTATTAGCATCCTGGATAGGACCTGTGCACAGTATATACCGTATGGGAATAAACATACTAGAAATAGGAGGAAACCAATATGGCTAAATAAAGCTGTAAGGGGCGCAATAAGTGACAAAAAGAAAGCATTTAGAGAATTAAAGGAAGTAGGTAGTGAGGAGGCATTAAATAAATACAAAAAATTAAATAAATTATGTAAAAAGCAAATCAAGGCAGCAAAGATTGAGACAGAGAGACTCATTGCTAGAGAGAGCAAAAATAACCCCAAAATATTCTTTAACTACATAAATAGTAAGAAACTAAAAAATGATAATGTTGGCCCCCTTAAAAATAGTCTGGGTGAAATGGTGGATGAGGATGAGGAAAAAGCCAATATGCTAAATGACTTTTTTTCATCAGTATTTACAAAAGAAAATCCCATGGCAGCCAATATGACTAGTGATAATAATTTAATGTTACCTGCTTAACCCAGCAGGAAGTACGGCGGCGTCTAAAAATCACAAAAATTGACAAATCTCCGGGCCCGGATGGGATACACCCCCGAGTACTGCAGGAATTAAGTACAGTCATTGATAGACCATTATTTTTAATCTTTAAAGAGTCCATAATAACAGGGTCTGTACCACAGGACTGGCGTATAGCAAATGTGGTGCCAATATTCAAAATGGGGACAAAAACTGAACTCGGAAATTATAGGCCAGTAAGTTTAACCTCTACTGTGGGTAAAATCCTGGAGGGCATTCTAAGGGATGCTATACTGGAGTATCTGAAGAGGAATAACCTCATGACCCAGTATCAGCACGGGTTTACTAGGGACCGATCATGTCAGACTAATTTGATCAGCTTCTATGATGAGGTAAGTTCCGGTCTGGACCAAGGGAACCCAGTAGATGTAGTGTATATGGACTTTTCAAAAGCTTTTGATATGGTGCCACACAAAAGGTTGATACATAAAATGAGAATAATGGGGATAGGGGAAAATATGTGCAAGTGGGTTGAGAGTTGGCTCAGGGATAGGAAACAAAGGGTGGTTATTAATGGAGCACACTCGGACTGGGTCACGGTTAGTAGTGGGGTACCACAGGGGTCACTATTGGGCCCTCTTCTTTTTAACATATTTATTAATGACCTTATAGGGGGCATTCAGAGTAGAATTTCAATAGTTGCAGATGACACTAAACTCTGCAGGGTAATCAATACAGGGGAGGACAATTTTATATTACAGGCTGATTTATGTAAACTAGAAGCTTGGGCTGATAAATGGCAAATGAGCTTTAATGGGGATAAATGTAAGGTAATGCACTTGGGTAGAAGTAATAAGATGTATAACTATGTGCTTAATTCTAAAACTCTGGGCAAAACCGTCAATGAAAAAGACCTGGGTGTATGGGTGGATGACAAACTAATATTCAGTGGCCAGTGTCAGGCAGCTGCTACAAAGGCAAATAAAATAATGGGATGCATTAAAAGAGGCATATATGCTCATGAAAACATAATTTTACCTCTATACAAGTCACTAGTGCGACCACACTTAGAATACTGTGCACAGTTCTGGTCTCCGGTGTATAAGAAAGACATAGCTGAACTGGAGCGGGTGCAGAGAAGAGCAACCAAGGTTATTAGAGGACTGGGGGGTCTGCCATACCAAGATAGGTTATTACACTTGGGGCTATTTAGTTTGGAAAAAAGAAGACTAAGGGGTGATCTTATGTTAATGTATAAATATATGAGGGGACAGTACAAAGACCTTTCTGATGATCTTTTTAATCATAGACCGGTGACAGGGACAAGGGGGCATCCTCTACGTATGGAGGAAAAAAGGTTTAAGCATAATAACAGACGCAGATTCTTTACTGTAAGAGCAGTGAGACTATGGAACTCTCTGCCATATGATGTTGTAATGAGTGACTCATTGCTTCAATTTAAGAGGGGACTGGATACCTTTCTGGAAAAGTATAATATTACAGGGTATATATATTAGATTCCTTGATAAGGCGTTGATCCAGGGAACTAGTCTGATTGCCGTATGTGGGGTCGGGAAGGAATTTTTTTACCCATGATGGAGCTTACTCTTACCACATGGGGTTTTTTTGCCTTCCCCTGGATCAACATGTTAGGGCATGTTAGGTTAGGCTATGGGTTGAACTAGATGGACTTAAAGTCTTCCTTCCATCTTAATAACTATGTAACTATGTAACTATGTAACTAATAGCATGAGCCAGCAGCTGTGACCAGTGGTGAAAAGATCACACAGGCCTCAGCTGGTGAGAAAGTACTACTCCCATCAGCCAACGCCTGCAGTTGCTGACAGAGTGCAGGCACCGTGCTATAAATAAATAAATTAAAAAATGATGAAGGGAGTCTCTTCTATTTTTGATAACCAGCACAGGCAAAACTAACAGCTGCGAGCTGCAACCCTCAGCTGTCAGCCTTATCATGGCTGTTATGAAAAAGAGGGGCAAATAAATATTTAAAAAAAGGTGTGGAGTCCCCCCATTTTTGACAACCAGCCAAATTAAAGCAGACAGCAGGTGCTGGTATTCTCAGGCTGGTAAGGGGCATTGGATATTGGAGTGCTGGATCAAATCCCAATGACATGACAGTACCCAAAGCCACAACATGGCAAGCAACTAATGAAAATATTTCACAACAATTTCTTCCACTTGATTTATTGAATGAGATGGATAGTCAGCCTTTGTACTCAGGTAAGATGGAGCTGGAAGATATGATATAAATACATAATTATGCAGGAGGAGCATTGGTTATTGTCATCCTCATCTTCTGCTTTTTATGCTCTCCCTCCTTTTCTTATGTTGCATTGTTGGTTAGCACTATAATATCCTATCACCTGTTTTTGTGGTAACTTAACATGTCCATTTCTTAACCATTAAATGATACACGCCATGTAAACATTGTTAATGGCCAGGCTCATCTTTTTTAACATTTTTTTTGCTTGGTTTAAAGATTAAGTTTAAGAAAATACAAAATTTACATATGAATTAGCTAAATTAAATTTCATCCTGTATACTACATTATATTGTAGAGTCTATATTTTTATTGAAGACATACTGCATTTATCAGGGAATCTTGTATGTGAATCATACTAGTGTAGCTAATGTTGTTATTAGATACATTTTCAGAAATTTGGCCAAGTTTTGATCTAATGCTGATTGGTAGCAAGTGACGGAACATTCAAAATGAGGAACTGTCACAAAGAAATTAAGTGCACAATATTGCTATTTTGTTCCAGTTTCTTTGGATCAATATCATGCTGAAGTTCTTGCATTAAAAGGTTGAATCACTTTCAAGAGAGCACAAGCTCCATCATGACATAAATCCGTAACTTCATAAAGAATTATTGTCCCCTGGAGGGTGAAAACCCCATGGATGAGACCTTTACCTGTCATTTTCTGAGCCCTATATAGACGTTGTCAGGAGTCCATCAGCTCAGTGTGTCTTTTCTTATATGAATCAAGTCAAACAACAAAAAGGTTTCTTTTATTTTGTTAATGATGACAAATTTATATTTTAAGCATTTGAGTCTATTTTTAAGTTATGCTGTCCAACTTTGTCTTCAATATTTGTTTGCTCATTTCAGAATGTATTGTTTAACTATTTGTGCGGTGGTTACTGCATCTAATATGTTTAATACTGTGGCTGGAGGATGGAGCAACTAATGATAATTATTATTTGCTATAATTATTAGTTTTGAGCTAATATGTGAATAAAATTTGGGCTATCCAACATTTGCTTGACATGCAAGCTTCCATTTACAGAACCAAGATTCAGACAATGAAGGCTGTGAAAAGAGTACATCCTAAATATTTAATCCTCTAATATTTAACAGAACAAATATCAGATCATAGAATAAGAAAACCAGATAGTAAACCCCTGGATATACATGTAAGACTATAAAATATAAGCTAAGCTATATGCAAACTTTGAAAATATTAATTATTTCAAATACAGGGGCATAGCAATCTGCCCTTTGGAGTCAAGGGACCTGCCAGTGCCAGCGCCAGTTGAATATGTGTTTGAGGCCACACATTCAGCTGAACAGTATTGCAGTGCAGAGAGCCAATAGCTACAAGACACTAGCAAATCAGAGGCTGGTAGCTGATGTCAGGGTACCCATTGAGGGCAGGACATAACATTGCTGTCATTTCTTGCCCACCCCCTGCACTGGCTGTAGACTATGAAGAAGACTCTACTGGTCATGGGAGCAGGCACAAGTAAGAAAAATGATTTTTTTTAATGTGTTGGAGAAGAGTGCCAGGACAGGCAACATCATTATTGAAAGGGGCCAGGACAGAAAACATTAGTACATTATGTGAGACATTATTAAAAGAGAAGGCCAGGACAAGGTACATTTTTTACACGAATGAGCCCTTTACAGGAAAATGTTCGGAAAATTGTTTGCCTATCAATAATTCGGAACAAACGTAGCACATTCGAATTCGTGTTCAGTTTCCCGAGCATTTTTACTCAAAGTCGGCAAAACTTGGTCATAGTTCGGTAAATAATGGCTTTTCCACTAATGGTTTTGGTTTAAAATTCTCTAGGGAAGTGGTACTGTATGATAAGCGGGGGAAAGTTTTTTATGAGTGGAGGGGGTGTGTCTACGTAGAGGAGCTGCAGAGTGTAATTTTTTTTCCATTTTTTTTCATTAACAACTTAATGAGTGTACATTCCGGAAGCCAATTGGGGAGCAGAAACCATGAACAACATCATGACACAAGTTCTTCTGTCATTGGCTGCCGAAGTCACATGCTCCTGTCCATATAAAAAGCGGACATCTTGTTTTTCTGTTGACATTTTCTCAGTGTCACAGTGCAAAGAAGCCGCTCCTGCTAGTGATGCTAAATTTATTAACAGGCACACACATCTTACTCCAGTGCACAATGGATAAAGAAAGTCTGGCCTACAAAATGACAGTCTTAATGAATCTGGCATTTATATCTCACTTCTTTGTATTCACTCCTTATTCTGGCTTAAAATATAGACCAAGTCAACAATGTGTTTATAAGGTCTTAGGTAAAGAAGATGGGGAGAAGGAGGGGAAATATAAATTGAAAAGTTCTGTGGAATATTCCATCCACACAGTAAACATAAGTATGAATAATAATTATAACATCCATTGACTTTACATCCTTAAAATATAAATTATTTGGGGGCGTGTGGCCTAGGCAGCTATGGTGTAGGAAGTGCTATTTGTGAGCTCTGATGAGGCATCCTCATAAATCGACATTCATCACGGCCAGAAATAATTTTTTCTATATTTACACGCAATATATCTCCTCCACACATCACCAGGAGTATTTTGGTACCAAAATTATCATTTTTGGAGCAGCTTGGATAACTTTGCCTGGACCGCATGGCTGAAGCCTACCACCCAGCCTACTAAGAGGATGCATCCTGCCACCCTTATTTACGGGCTATTTCTCCCCCACCAGCTCTTTTATAAACTTTTCCACCCAATATTCTTGCTGGCAGCAGGAGGACTCCTGACCCTCCGCAGACCCTGACCTCCAATCAAGAATCAAGGGTAGTCACCCGTGGAGGACCCTCTGAAATACCGGATCTCCAACTTATACAGGCGTTCCACCCCTTCACATACTTCCCCAGTCTCCCTGGCTGTCTGGAGTTGGACCAGATCCTCCTACGCTGACTAAAGGTGCTGTAAAGCAGCTGGAGGAACCTGAACAGGCCCACCAGCGCCGTATCACATTGCGGTGGTAGCTGCGGCCCGCAGAGCAGATAAGTCGGGACCTTGTCTACTCTCACGGCGGTGAGTGAAGGATCAGCCGCAAAGCACTGGGCCACAAAGCAAGCACTGTATTGCGACTCCCCGGAGCCCTGTACTGCCAGAGCGGTCTAACCGGCAATCAAAGGGAGGACTCAGAGCAGCGCATCGAACCCTCTGCACAAAAAACAAGGCTGGAAGGTAAGAAGTCCCGGGAGCAGTGCGGCACTTGGACATTAACCCTTTAGTGTGACTGTGACTGAGTGCTGCACGCCGACGGGGGTAACGGCCTTTACATAATAATACGGCCACAACCTTAGTTATCAGCCCCAATAAAGCACCATACTCCAGCAGCAGTATTACTCACTGCTGCATCCATCACACCGGGAGCGCCGACCTGGAGGGAGACTTCAGAGACAAACAATGCTGCACCCCTAGTGGCTGATAACAGCTCAATTTTGGGACAATAGCTTTTCTCATTCAGCAGTGTTCATAGCTCTGCTGGTGGCTACTGGACTGTCCCTAAAGGGGGTATATGATCGATCTGAACTGTGTACCCAGCATTTAGCTCCTTTAGACTCTATAACCATAACATCTATTACAGCCATCATCTAGAACATTAATCCTATCAGGGTGATTATTGGACTTGAGGTACCCTTGGCTTGACCTATCAGTTGATCAAAGGCAATATTGGACATTATACCTAGTTTTGCTTGTGTCCTTGGACTGGTGCTCTCCCCTGGGGACACTCATAGTGGACAACTCTCACCTACCTTTTCATACCGAGCAATGCACTCCCAAGGACATCAATCATAAAGCACTGCTTGTCTGTCATTCTGGAGCTAGGGTGTTTTGTTTCCCCTAAACCCCCTGGCGAATCACAGTGAGGGGCAAACTTCCTATATATTTTGTCTTGGAGACTACATGTATTGTCCTCTAACAAACTAATGTTACAAGAGCTTGCACTCAAATATATCTTCTTAATGATGCAACAGTGACAGCTAGTGTCCATTTCATCTTGAATTTCTTGTATAAAGTCCATTCCATGAATATGTCTTTCTAACCACTTTTGTGGACCCAATCAGCAATCACCGCACGCCCATATTCAACCGCTAACAAAATGGTGCGCTCCAGTAAAGAATGGGCAAAAAGCTTAACCAGAAACCCCTCTGTAAACATGAAGTCTACCCCACGCGGTGAACTTGATAAATTTCTAATAAAAAAATCAGAGGCTAGACGGTCTATAGACAAATTACAAGGACAGGATAATGAATCCTCTGTATTACCTGAAAATTCAGACGTTAGTCCGGATGAGTCAGAATGTGAATCTATAACAGACAATCAGGTCTCTATCTCGTGAAACTTCATGAACAAACTACTAACCACCAGCATGAAACCTTTGATTGAAGAAGTCGCGGGCCTGAGGTCCGATGTGAACACACATCGGCCATAGAGTGGAAACACTTTAAAACACATAGTCTGACATGATTGAAGCCTCTAATACGATGAGAGAACACCCATTGGCTCACCAAAAACATATAAATTCAGTCTCTCTGGCCATAGAAAATCAAGAGAACAGAAGTAGAAGGAAAAATATCAAACTCAGGGGTATACCAGAGTCCTTTGCCCCAGAAACACTTAATAAAGTCTGCAAAGAGATTTTCTCCACCATCTTGAGCCAAGATTGAGCGGACGCTGTTATAATTGAAAGAGTCCATAGAGTGCTCAGACTGAAACCTAAAATCTCTGATCCACCCAGGGATATCATCTGTGGTCTTCTAAATTACCTTGACACTGCAGCAATTTTGGCAGGAGCCAGAGAGAAATCCCCATTGATGTATGGGGACACAAATTTTCAAATTTTTCAGGATATTTCACCCTCTACTCTATCTAAGAGGACAATTTTGAAACCGCTGACAGATCTACTGGTAGCTAAAGGACTACAATTCAAATGGCTCTTTCCCTTCGGTATCAGGATCAGTAAAGATGGACTTCAGATAACCATTTGAACCCCGGAAGATTTGAAAAACTCTTGGCACTTATTGAATATTAATCCGATTCAAGTTCCTTCCTGGATGTCTTTGGATCTTGGACTGGACATTCCGAAACTAGAAAGGCAACAGGAATGGTCCACAAAGAAGAAATCCACCTTGTCAAAGGTCAAGAAGAACTCCTTCAAAAGACATCTAACATGACCTGCTCTAGGGTATTTCTTTTCTCTTTCCTTCGTCAGACCTGAACCCGTCCTTGAGTTCTACTGGTGGACGAGGAACCATTGTTGTTCCTTGGATCTGAACAGGGTTCCGGTGGCCTCTAATCCTCATCAATACCCCTTTTATATTTACATTGTTTATTGTCATTGATTGTTAATATTTGTACTGTTCACCAATGTTGATGTCGTTTGTGGGTGTTGGAGGAAGAGGTCAATTTTTGGTTGAGCTCAATTTCTTGTGATAGCTTTTCAGGCTGTTTATTCTGTTTTATCTTCTTCGATTGCTGATTGGGTCAATTTAAGTCTCATCTTTAATGTTGGGGTCTTTAATCTTCCCCTGCCAAAGATGAGAATGTTCATGTATATAGTTTCATGTTAATTAATGTGCTATTCTACCCCAGGTGTACACTTCTGGCGTTAAGACCTCCTACTCCTATTACCAATGGCTGAAAAGAATCAGGGAGACTCGGTCACGGTGGCCTCATTCTGTGTTAAAGGTATTAACATTCCTGCAAAGCATAGTCAAATACTCACATTACTTCGGAAACACCTCATTTTCTCGCTACCCTACACGGTTCAAGAGCTCAGTTGAATAGTAAAAAATTGAAACATTGCATTATAATGATATTTTGGGTCTATGTTCACATTCTCATGCTTCACTTGTCACGCAAAAGTTACTACTTGCGTGCAGTTTGAATGGTTAATAGTGGAATCATGTGCACTATTGTGGCATATTATGTTCATGCTCTTTACATGTTTGCTAAATAGTAAATTGTGGAACTATGTGCACTAAAGCGCCATACAAGATCTGCTATTGTGTACTTATGCCCTACTATTACAGGAGTTTTTCCTTGTGCGCACCTCAAATAACAAATGCTGAAATTCTGTGCACTATAGTGCCATACTGGGTCCGTGATCGTGTAAATTATTATTTTTTTTTTCGGCTGTGCAGGAACCGCTGAACATAATGATTTCTCTGTTTAACATATGGTGTGCGCAAGCATATCCAAACAATCTGACCTGTGCATATGCTTTTAGCCGTTGACTTTCTCCGGCAAGACAGTGAGACATTCAGAGTGCGCATGCGCTGGAGTAAAGTGACAAGTATGTTTGGCAGATTCGCGCTCTTGATTTCCTACTTCGTACACTGCGCATGTGCAAACTTATTGGATACATAGTAGGCGCAAGCACATGAAACTATTGACCTTAGCTGAGATCTGGTTCCGGGTTCTCCTCGGTACGCTACTAAGACACGTGGAGCCTACTCTTGCCGCTATTCAGCTGGTAAGATTAATAACAGCTATTCATACATCTATAAATAAGTTACACCTTCCAGACCAAGTATACTCACCTTGAGAAAGACCCTCTAAGTGTCAGAACACGTGGGTCCTGTCGGTCCTTTTACTTCACTTGGCTACAGAGCTGCACCTAGGGACATGGGGCGACCTCTATGGACTGATTAGAGTGAAGTATCAGTTTGCTCTGCCACATGATTGCTGTTATTTTGTAAACTGGTAGTTTTGTTAATTTAATATTATTGTATAGGGTCCCTGATTTGCCAAACCCTAGTGAATAAGATGGTGACTGCAGGCTTGAATGGCTAACATATGGGTCATTTTGTACCAGTTTTACTATGTAAATTGATATGTCAAGCAGCATTTGTATGCAATATTATACATTAACCATATACAATTGGTATAGCCAGTGAAGAATTATATATATATTTATTTATTGTGAATTTTGATTAAGGGACCTCAAATCTACGTTCTTTTGGATGTTTTAGATGTTTTTAAATCTGTGTGTGCTTTTCTGGTTTGGAAATAAAAGACTTTGAATTACTTGAAGTATTGTGGTGATCCTGAATTTATGCATATCCTTTTTTGTTGTATTGGCTTACATTAAACGAGAGAGAGATAAGGAAATCTCTTCTCTCTTACATCAAATTAGTCTGATGGAAAGGCTTCATAAAAAAGATAGATCTGAACGTTCACTAGCTGACCTTTGTGCTCTGCATGGCCAACTTAAAGATCTACTAAACATTTATACTGGTAAAATGTTTGCACGATGTAAACAAAAAGTCTATATGCATGGCAACAAAAGTAGTAAACTTACTTCCAGGTTAATTAAAAAGCAAAAAGCAAAATATTTCATAAAACAGATTCGCTTAAACTGCAATGTTAGAACTAACGAATCAAAGGACATAGCTCAAGCTTTTCAAAATTACTACCATTTGCTGTATAATTTAGACACACCCGTTTCCATGATAGACCCCCTCCAGGCTTCACAGAATATACATATCTTCCTTACGCCACTCTCTTTACCCAGGATTTCCCCTCTGGGCCAAGTCTAACTTTTGAAAGAAGTCACGACCTAAGAAGTGACCGATATATTAGCGACTATCCCGAATGGGAAATCCCCAGGTCCAGACGGCTTTCCCATAGTCTACTACAAAAGATTTGCAGATGTTTTAATCCCACGCATAGTTGACCTCTAACTCCTTCGTACGAGGCATGACACCCCCCAGACTTTAGCAGCTTATATTACAGTAATCCCTAAGGAGGGGAGAGATGACACCCTGTGTAGCAGTTACCGCCCTATATCACTGCTTAACACAGACGTTAAATTATGAGCCAAGCTCTTGGCAACTAGAATCAATTTGGTTTTGGCAGACCTGATCCATCCCGATCAAGCTTGGTTTATAAGAAGCAGAGAAGGTAAAGAAAATTCCACCAGGATTCTGCAGGCCATCTCCTGTGCAAAACATACTCCTCAGCCACTCGCGATTCTCTCTACTGATGCCGAGAAGGCTTTTGATCATATAAGTTGGCACTATTTGGTGTGTGTCTTACAGAAATTTGCCTTCTCCGCTCCATTTATTGAAGCTATAATGTCCTTGTATGCTCAACCCACGGCTAAAGTCAGAGTTAATGGAATCCTATCAGAATCCTTTAAGATAAGCAATGGTACTAGGCAGGGTTACCCTCTCTCCCTCTCCTTATTTATTCTGGTCATGGAGACACTCATACAACATATTAGGCAAGACAGAGAAATCAGAGGAGTTAGAATAAACCAATTAGAAGTAAAAGCAGCGGCCTTTGCAGATGATCTCTTACTTTTGATTTCCAACCTGAAAACCGCTTTCCCAAAGCTGTTACAAACCTTCACGTTATTTGGGGACCTTTCTAATTATAAGATCAACCTTGATAAGTCCAAAGCCCTTAATATTTCAGCAAATGCATCAGATATTCACTTCCTGAAACATACTTTGCCGTTTAAATGGCCTAAAGACAAAATTAAATATCTTGGCATCTTTGTCTCCAAAGACCCTAACTCCCTTTTCCTTCCTAATTTTTCCCTATCCTGGAGAACATTAGAAGCCTTCTCACCTCATTTGACTTAGCTTTTCTGTCCTGGATAGGTAGAGTTAACATTTTTAAGTCATATATCCTACCAAAATTCCTCTATTTCATGAACATGGTTCCCAACTCACTTCCAAAATCTTTCTTTAACACACTAAATAAAATTATCTCAAAATTCATCTGGAAAGCTAAAAAAGCTAGATTACCCTTTAAGACACTTATCCTCCCAAAACAACGAGGGGGCCTGGGCCTTCCAGATCTCCAATCGTATTATCATGCCATACATATAGCCAGATGGCTAAAATTAACACATTTGGTAAATAAAGACGCAAAGGAGCACATTTTGAAATGCAATTATTGGGTCAGGATTTGAGAAAATTGTTATGGACCAATTACCCTACCTCAAACATAAGCTTTAATGAAATCCTTTCCACGACCATTCTAATTAAACGCTCACTGATTCTTAATCAGCTACCTTCTGGTCTTTTCCTGGACAAAATTCCCATTGGCTTGATCCCATACATCTTCGATCTGGATTTCACAGACCCCTATGGTTTATGGTCCTACCTTCAGAAAATACCAATCTCCCATTTACTAAATAGCAAGATTCCTTGTCTATCCACTCCACCCTCAGAATGGCTTTGGTTGGACTTACTAACCAAAATTAAGCCACCTGTCCCGAGATTATTATCAAAAGTCTACACTAACCTCCTAATCTCTAAAATCAATACTAAACCCATGTTCCTCCATTCCTGGGAGGTTGAACTCGGAATCTCCCTATCATCTGAAAACATACAGAGAATTTGTTCGAACTCCCACGGCTTTTCTAGATGCATCCTACTCCAGGAATCTGCTTATAAAATACTATCACGCTGGTATTATACCCTAGAGAGGCTTTTTCATTTAGGCCTCACTGATTCTCCAATGTGCTGGAGATGTAAGTCTTCTAGGGGTACACTAACACGCATATTTTGGTCTTGTCAGAAACTTTAGTAATTCTGGCATCAAATCAATCAATCTATGAGAGCCTTGGGAGTTTTGAAGTCAGATCTCACAGCCCCAGAAGTCCTTCTGTCTCTTCCCTCACCGAATTTTAAACCTAAGAAACACGATCTACCACCTCTACTGCTGGGAGCAGCAAAACATTTAATTGCATTGAAATGGAAGCAAACAACCCCACCATCCCTGGGGAATTGGATAGAGAAGGTTAGGGATATTTTTCTTCTGGAATAATTGACAAGCTTGGAAATGCTCTCTCACAACCGTTTCTTAAAGATCTGGTCCCCTTGGTCCAACTGGATTGGACAAAATCAGAGCATTGTCTGACTTAAATGTTTATTTTGTATTCTTCGGTGTTTTGGATAGCCTAAGAAATGATTCCCATTTATTCTAGTGTGACAGAGTCTCCCCCTATCTCAGCCTCAGTACATAAACTTATTATTCCTATTTTGATTTCAAAAGGTTTATTATAATTTGATATTCAGCCTAAATTTGGTACGCATATGTTGGTCTTACGCCTTTGCTGGATCATAAGTGACACCTGTTCAGTAGTGTTGAGCATTCCGATACCGCAAGTATCGGGTATCGGCCGATACTAGCGGTATCGGAATTCCGATACCGGGATTCCGATACTTGGCGCGTATCGGATACCGGAATCGGAAGTTCAATGATTCAAAATTCAGAAATTCAGCCAATGAGAAAGATTCCAAGTGTGGGCACATCCTGTTTAGCATGGAGGGCATGAAACTACTGGCAAGGCTGTGATTGGCTGCTGAAATGATGTCATGATGCAGTTTAAAAGTCGCTGGCGCCATTTTGCGATCACTCTGCTGTGAATTCAGTTAGTGACAGGACGCTGTTTGCTGACTGAGGGACAGTTTAGAGATAGCGATTTGCTTCTTTGTGCTTTCCAAAGGCTAATTTAGCAACCGCTGTGTTCACCTACTATTCACCTTCCTTTTGCCTTGTAGCGCTGTTTTCACAGCGATCTGCAAGGTCTCTCTGTGTGTGTGTGTGTGAGTGCAGCCCACTCTCTAGTCTGAGTGCAGCCACATAGGCCATCCATAGCTGGTTGTATTCAGTTCAGGGAGGGTGGTTCATTGCCTCATACTGTCCTTTTTTTTTTTTTTTTTGAAGTAGTGCAGGCTGCTGCACATTTTTTCCAAAAATTCCTATTAGTGTCTTTCCACCCGTCTCCAGCTAATTTGTGGAAAAACACTACATAGGATAAAGTAGAGGAGGGTTTTTGGGCCTTGCAGCGCCGTTTACGGCTGTCTGCACGGTCTCCGTGTGACTGCAGCTCGCCCTGTAGTCTGTGAGCAGCCGTAGCCTGGTTGTCTGCAGCTCAGGGTTTTTCACTGCGTCATACCGCCAAATCAATTTTCTTTTTTTTCAAAGTAGTGTAGTCTGCTGCTAATTTATTTTAAAAAATCCTATTAGTGTCTTTCCACCCGTCTCCAGCTAATTTGTGGAAAAACACTACATAGGATAAAGTAGAGGAGGGTTTTTGGGCCTTGCAGCGCCGTTTACGGCTGTCTGCACGGTCTCCGTGTGACTGCAGCTCGCCCTGTAGTCTGTGAGCAGCCGTAGCCTGGTTGTCTGCAGCTCAGGGTTTTTCACTGCGTCATACCGCCAAATCAATTTTCTTTTTTTTCAAAGTAGTGTAGTCTGCTGCTAATTTATTTTAAAAAATCCTATTAGTGTCTTTCCACCCGTCTCCAGCTAATTTGTGGAAAAACACTACATAGGATAAAGTAGAGGAGGGTTTTTGGGCCTTGCAGCGCCGTTTACGGCTGTCTGCACGGTCTCCGTGTGATTGCAGCTCTATCCGTTGTCAGTTCAGCCCCCAAAAAATAAATAAATAATAAAGTTCACCAAACACACCAGTTACACACCACTTTACATTTGTGTAGGCCACATTAGCTCATATTCAAGTCTAGTCCACACTTTAGAAAATTAGTGTGTCTTATACCTGTTAGGAGGAGTTGCTCAGGAATAAGCACACAAAGCCGTTAGTACTTTTCTGCTTATCTTTATCAGTCAACCAAGATGAAGAAGGCAGTGAGTAAGGCACGTGGGCGTGGGCGTGGGCGCGGAGCAGGGAGGGGACGTGGGGATTCTGTGCCTGCTGCGGGCACCGGTGAGTCATCAGCACCCACTTTCACAAGGGAACAGTCGTTCATGCGCAGCTTTGTCGCCGAGCGCCGTACACCGCTGCTGCGTGAAGACCAAATTGAAGCCGTTGTGGGATGGATGGCAGCTAATGCATCAACTTCCATTAGTGCCACATCCTCTCAGACACAGAGCACTGGAGAGCAGCCATCTGTCTCTTCACCACCTGCAAAATTGCCCAGGCAGACAGAGATCCCAGGACAGGAGCAGTCTCTACTTCTGTTCTCTGAATCATCTCTTGGCTTGGAAACAGGGGGCCAGCCAAGCAGCATTGGAGAAATGGAAGAAGAGGCAGGGTGCAGTGATGCCCAACAGCTTTTTCTGTCTTCCTCTGAAGAGGCGGGTGGGCCAGTGGCTCCGGTCACCACCTCGCAGGCCGCATCAGCTGATGATGACACTCAGGTGCCACTTACTGGTGCGTGCTCTGCTGCTGAGACTACCCAGGAGGAGCAGTTGGGGGCAGAGGGTAGTGTAGATGATGAGGTCCTTGACCCATCTTGGCGTCAGGGACAGGAAGGTGGTGGGAGCAGCTCTGAGGAAGAGATTCCCCGTACGGCCCAAAGAGGGAGAGGGAGGGGGAAGACTGCGGATCCTGCAGCCTCCGCTTTGGCACCCGTAAGGAGCATGTCTCTTCCAAAAGTCAAAAGGGGGGCTCCCAAGACTTGCAGTGCCTGGTCCTTTTTTGACACAGTTGCAGATGACATTTGCTATGTCAGATGCAAGGTGTGTCATCAAAAAATCAAAAGAGGTCAAAAAGTCGCCAACCTCAATACCTCCAACATGTGGAAACATGTGCGCAACAGGCACCCGGCGGAGTTAGACAAACACACTGAAGAGCTAGGCCAACCAACAGCGGCAGCTACCACCTCTTCAGCTCGTGTTGCCTCTTCCTCTAGCTCACACGCAGCTGGTTCGGCTTCCTCCCAGGATCGCCGTGGAAGAACCTCTGGCCCTGTTGTCCAGAGACCCGCTGTCATTCCACCCGCAGCACCACTTTCCCAGTCAACCACACACTCCCAGCCCAGTCTACAGCCATCGGTAGTACAGGCATGGAAGAAAAGGCGGCCTTTCTCGTCAAACCACCCATGAGCACAGGCTCTGACTGCAGGCATTGCCAAACTTCTGTCACTGGAAATGCTGTCATTCAGGCTGGTGGAGACTGACAGCTTCCGTGACTTGATGTCATTGGCAGTCCCACAGTACAGTGTGCCCAGCCGCTTTTACTTCAGCAGGCAAGCCGTCCCTGCCCTGCACAAGCATGTGGAGGGACACATAAAACACGCGCTACTGAACGCCGTCAGTAGCAAGGTCCACCTCACCACCGATGCGTGGACCAGTCAACATGGACAGGGGCGATACCTTTCCCTCACTGCCCATTGGGTTAATGTCATTGAGCCGGGTACAGACCGTGCGAGTGGCGCAGGACGTGTCCTGCCCACTCCAAGGATTGCAGGAATCCATTCTGTACGCATTGACTCCTCCTCTTACACCAGTTCCTCAGAATCATCGCTGCAGGAGCCGTCACAGTCCACCTCCACATGGACCCGTGATGAACGTGTACCTGTTACGACTGACATGAGCACAGCCGTGGCCAAACGTCAACAGGCCGTCTTGAAATTAATTTTTTTGGGGAATCGTAGCCACACAGCGCAGGAGCTCTGGAATGCCATCAAGCAGGAGAGCGATGTGTGGTTTGAGCCAGCGAATCTCCAGCCAGGCATGGTAGTGTGTGATAATGGCCGAAATCTGGTGGCAGCCCTGGGCCTCGGCAACCTCACTCACATCCCATGTCTGGCACATGTGCTCAATTTGGTCGTGCAGAGTTTTTTGAGGGACTATCCGGATCTTGATGCACTGCTGCACAAGGTCCGCCTAGAGTGTGCTCACTTGCGGCGTTCCAGCACGGCAAAAGCGCGCATTGCGGCTCTGCAGCGCCGACACCGCCTGCCGGAACATCGCATCATATGTGACCTACCTACCAGGTGGAATTCCACGTTACATATGTTGGAGCGGTTGTGTGAGCAGCAGCAAGCTGTAATGGAGTACCAGCTGTATCAGGCGCAAAAAAGTCGCAGTCAGCGCCGTACAGACTTCACAACCACAGAGTGGGCCACTATGAAGGATGTCTGCCAGGTTTTGCGTCCCTTTGATTATTCCACGCGGATGGCGAGTGCAGATGATGCACTAGTCAGCATGACTGTCCCCCTTATCTGCCTGCTTGAAAAATCACTGCAAGCGCTAAGGGATGATGTTGTGGAAGAGGTGGAGGATGAGGATTCACCACTTCCATCATCTTCTGGACAGTCAGCGCCACGTGGTTCCTCACAAACGCGTAGGCAGGGGACAGTTTGTGAGGAGGATGAGGAGGAGTCAATGGAGGAGGAAGACATCCGTCCAGAGGAGGGAGTTCCCGAATTGTCCAGTACTCAGTGTGTACAGCGAGGGTGGGGTGATGACGAGCGGGCAGAGATCACGCCTCCAGCTGGGGACAGCGTTTCTTGGGCAGTTGGCAGTCTGCAGCACATGGTGGATTACATGCTGCAGTGCCTGAGAAACGACCGCCGCATCGACCACATTCTCAACATGTCTGATTATTGGGTGTTCACCCTCCTCGATCCTCGCTACCGGGACAACGTAGAAAGCCTCATCACACCGTTGAACCGGGAGCGAAAAATGCGGGAGTACCAAGACACACTGGTCAGTTCCATCATCTTCTCCATTCCAACTGAGAGAAGTGCTGCTAGTGCATTCCAAAGCAGCTCAGTGCGTCCAGGCAGTGGTGGAGGCTCTGCACAAAGAGGGAGCAGAAGCAGTGCCTCTGCCCAAGGCAAGACCAGTATGGCCGAACTGTGGCACAGTTTTCTGTGCCCGCCACAAAAGTCTACACCATCACAGACGGCTCCAGTCAGCAGGAGGCAACGGTTCCGTCAGATGGTGACAGACTACATGTCTTGCCCTCTTGCTGTACTCCCAGACGGCTCTTCCCCTTTCAAGTTTTGGGTCTCAAAGCTGGATACATGGCCAGAGCTAAGCCAGTATGCATTGGAGGTGCTGTCTTGCCCTGCGGCCAGTGTATTATCGGAACGTGTCTTTAGTGCTGCAGGTGGTGTACTAACTGACCGTCGCATGCGACTATCCTCCGATAACGTTGACCGGCTTACTTTCCTGAAAATGAACAAGGCCTGGATCTCGCAGGAATTTGCCACTCCTCCTCCTGATTAAATAATTAGGTCACTGTATACGTTATCCAGGTCTCCTGTTGTGTTCATCTTTCTACCACCTGAACTTAAATTCCTGGGCTCCAACACCGCCAGTTGAGGCTCAGATGTGCCGTCTGCACAGTCAAAACATACGACCCAGTGTTATTGGGTTTCAGTAACGTCAGCTGATCCCCAGCTGTGTAGCCGGCAATGTGTCATGCGACCGCCACGCTGACACAACAACTGAAATGTAAGGGAATCTGTCCCCCCCCCCCCAAGGCGTTTGTTACTGAAAGAGCCACCTTGTGCAGCAGTAATGCTGCACAAGGAAAAAGGTAGCTATTTTGGTTTTGCTCCTTGCACACGCAAAACTTAACACTTATAAAATGTGTCCACTGATACCGTAAAACCGTCCCGGAGGTGGGACTTTCCTTCGTAATATGACGCAGCACAGCCGTCATTCCTACCCCCCCGGCGCCGCGCCCCGGCTCCTCAGCGTTGTTTGATTCCGTCCCGGAGCCTGCGCTGTTATGTTATCCCGTGGCCAGGCACACTTAGCGCTGCCCGTCTTCTGGCATCATTTGGTGTCAGGCTGGCTGCGCCTGTGCGGCCACGCTGGCCGAGAGCCCGCCTCGCAGTGTCTTCTGATTTAATCCCACTGGGGGCCTGGGATCTATGGACATGCGCAGTGCATATCTGAACCTCCACCTCTCACTCATCTCCCTATGGCTTCTTCAGACTGTTCGGTGTCAGCTGGTCCCTAATAGCATGCCATGGCCGTGACACCGCACAGTCTGAAAAAGAAGCCGTAGGGAGGGGAGTGAGAGGCGAGGATATGCACTGCGCATGGCCATGGATCCCAGGCCCCCAGTGGGATTACATCAGAAGACACTGCGAGGCGGGCTCTCGGCCAGCGCGGCCGCACAGGCGCAGCCAGCCTGACACCAAATGATGTCAGAAGATGGGCAGCGCTAAGTGTGCCTGGCCACGGGATAACATAACAGCGCAGGCTCCGGGACGGAATCAAACAACGCTGAGGAGCCGGGGCACGGCGGCGGGGGGGTAGTAATGATGGCTGTGCTGCGTCATATTACGAAGGAAAGTCCCACCTCCGGGACGGTTTCACGGCTTCAGGGGACACATTTTAAAAGTGTTTAGTTCTGTGTTTGCAAGGAGCATGATGAAAAGAGCCACCTTTTCCTTTTGCATCTTTTGTGCTGCACAAGCTGGCTCTTTCAGCTACAAACGCCTTGGGGGGGGGGTTAAAGGTTCCCTTTCGACTTTCTCAGGCTTCGGCCTACATTGTGTTCCTCTGCTTTTCCACCTGCCCCTGGGCTCCAACACCGCTAGTTGCCGTCCAGAAGTGCTGTACGCACAGTCAACAGTCGCTCCTCTGTTATTGGGGTTCAGTAACGTCAGCTGTTCCCCTGCTGTGTGTGTGGCAATCCCTCCTACCTCCTCCAACCTCCTCCTCCTCCACCTGTCCCTGGGCTCCAACACCGCCAGTTGCCGTCCAGAAGTGCTGTACGCACAGTCAACAGTCCCTCCTCTGTTATTGGGGTTCAGTAACGTCAGCTGTTCCCCTGCTGTGTGTGTGGCAATCCCTCCTACCTCCTCCAACCTCCTCCTCCTCCACCTGTCCCTGGGCTCCAACACCGCCAGTTGCCGTCCAGAAGTGCTGTACGCACAGTCAACAGTCCCTCCTCTGTTATTGGGGTTCAGTAACGTCAGCTGTTCCCCTGCTGTGTGTGTGGCAATCCCTCCTACCTCCTCCAACCTCCTCCTCCTCCACCTGTCCCTGGGCTCCAACACCGCCAGTTGCCGTCCAGAAGTGCTGTACGCACAGTCAACAGTCCCTCCTCTGTTATTGGGGTTCAGTAACGTCAGCTGTTCCCCTGCTGTGTGTGTGGCAATCCCTCCTACCTCCTCCTACCTCCTCCAACCTCCTCCTCCTCCACCTGTCCCTGGGCTCCAACACCGCCAGTTGCCGTCCAGAAGTGCTGTACGCACAGTCAACAGTCCCTCCTCTGTTATTGGGGTTCAGTAACGTCAGCTGTTCCCCTGCTGTGTGTGTGGCAATCCCTCCTACCTCCTCCAACCTCCTCCTCCTCCACCTGTCCCTGGGCTCCAACACCGCCAGTTGCCGTCCAGAAGTGCTGTACGCACAGTCAACAGTCCCTCCTCTGTTATTGGGGTTCAGTAACGTCAGCTGTTCCCCTGCTGTGTGTGTGGCAATCCCTCCTACCTCCTCCTACCTCCTCCAACCTCCTCCTCCTCCACCTGTCCCTGGGCTCCAACACCGCCAGTTGCCGTCCAGAAGTGCTGTACGCACAGTCAACAGTCCCTCCTCTGTTATTGGGGTTCAGTAACGTCAGCTGTTCCCCTGCTGTGTGTGTGGCAATCCCTCCTACCTCCTCCAACCTCCTCCTCCTCCACCTGTCCCTGGGCTCCAACACCGCCAGTTGCCGTCCAGAAGTGCTGTACGCACAGTCAACAGTCCCTCCTCTGTTATTGGGGTTCAGTAACGTCAGCTGTTCCCCTGCTGTGTGTGTGGCAATCCCTCCTACCTCCTCCTACCTCCTCCAACCTCCTCCTCCTCCACCTGTCCCTGGGCTCCAACACCGCCAGTTGCCGTCCAGAAGTGCTGTACGCACAGTCAACAGTCCCTCCTCTGTTATTGGGGTTCAGTAACGTCAGCTGTTCCCCTGCTGTGTGTGTGGCAATCCCTCCTACCTCCTCCAACCTCCTCCTCCTCCACCTGTCCCTGGGCTCCAACACCGCCAGTTGCCGTCCAGAAGTGCTGTACGCACAGTCAACAGTCCCTCCTCTGTTATTGGGGTTCAGTAACGTCAGCTGTTCCCCTGCTGTGTGTGTGGCAATCCCTCCTACCTCCTCCAACCTCCTCCAACCTCCTCCTCCTCCACCTGTCCCTGGGCTCCAACACCGCTAGTTGCCGTCCAGAAGTGCTGTACGCACAGAGCCAAACACCTCGCCAATGTGTTAGTGGGGTTCAGCACCGCCAGCTGTTCCCCTGCTGTGTATACGGCAACGTGTACTGCGACCGCCACGCAGACACAACAAGTTAAATGTAAGGGAACCTGCCCCCCCCCCCCAGGCGTTTGTTACTGAAGGAGCCACCTTGTGCAGCAGTAATGATGCAAAGGGAAAAAGTGCCTCTTTTCGTGATGCTCCTTGCACATGCTGAACCAAACACTTATGAAATGTGTCCCCACACAGCGTTAAACCGTCCGGTAGGTGGAACTTTCCTTTGTCGTGTGACGCAGCACAGCCATCATTTTTACCCCCTTGGCGCCGTGCGCCCCCTCCTCAGCGTTGTTTGAATCTGTCCCGGAGCCTGCGCTGTTAGGTTAGCCCTTGGCCATGCACACATGTTGCGCTGCCCGTCTTCTGACCTCATTTGGTGTCAGGCTGGCTGCGCCTGTGCGGGTGCGCTGGCCGAGATCCCGCCTCGCAGTGTCGTCTAATGTAATCCCACCGCGGGCCTGTGATCCGTGCCCGTGCGCAGTGCATATCCTCTCCTCTCACTCCCCTCCCTACGGCTTCTTCAGACTGTGCGATGTCAGCTGGTCCCTAATAGCATGCCACGGCCGTGACACCGCACAGTCTGAAAAAGCCGTAGGGAGGGGAGTGAGAGGAGAGGATATGCACTGCGCACGGGCACGGATCACAGGCCCGCGGTGGGATTACATTAGACGACACTGCGAGGCGGGATCTCGGCCAGCGCACCCGCACAGGCGCAGCCAGCCTGACACCAAATGAGGTCAGAAGACGGGCAGCGCAACATGTGTGCATGGCCAAGGGCTAACCTAACAGCGCAGGCTCCGGGACAGATTCAAACAACGCTGAGGAGGCGGCGCACGGCGCCAAGGGGGTAAAAATGATGGCTGTGCTGCGTCACACGACAAAGGAAAGTTCCACCTACCGGACGGTTTAACGCTGTGAGGAGACACATTTCATAAATGTTAGGTTCCGCATGTACAAGGACCATAATTAAAAGAGCTAAGTTTACCTTTTCCAGCATTAGTGCTGTACACAATGGCTCTTTCAGCTACAAACGCCTGGGGGGGGGGGGTTAAAGGTTTCCTTTCAACTTGCTCGAGTGCAGGCTTCGGCCTACACTCCGCTCCCCCTGCTCCTCCTGCTGACCCTGGGCTCTAACACCGCCAGTTTTTGCCCAGATGTGCTAGCTGCACAAAGAAAAACACCAGCCAATGTGTCAGTGGGGTTCAGCACCGCCAGCTGTTCCCCTGCTGTGTAGCCGGCAACGTGTCCTGCGACCGCCACGCAGACACAAGAACTGAAATTGAAGGGAACCTGTCCCCCCTCCCCCAGGTGTTTCTATGTTTTACAGCTACCTTGAACAGCAGTAATGCTGCATGTGTTCAAGGTGGCTCAGAAACGTATTCTCCTCGCACATGTGGAACTGAAAACACGTCTGAAATGTGTCCTCTGTGTGACCATTTAACCGTCCCGGTGGTGTGACTTTCCTTTGTAATGACACGCTGCAACCCCCTTGGTAGCGCTGCCCGTCTTCTGGCATCATTGTTTGGCTGGCTGCGCCTCTGCGGCCGCCCTGACCCACACAACGCCCCTCGGTGTCTTATTTATTGGGACTGCGAGGGTGCGATTCATGGGCAGGATCAGTGCATCAGTTCGCCTGTCCCTCCTCTCCTTCCGCCTTCTTCGGACTGTGCGGCTTCATGGCCGTGGCATGCGATAAGGGATCAGATGACGCCGCACAGTCTGAAGCGGGTGTAAGGACCCGAGTGTGAGAGGCGAACATATGTGCTGCGCCAGGCCCTGAATCCCAGCCCCGCAGTGTTTTACCAATGTTAAGACACTGCGGGGCTGGGATTCAGGGGCATCGCGAACCGCACCGGCCGACATTACATGATGCCAGAAGATGGGCAGCGCTAACGGCGCTAGGCCAGGGGATAACACGACAGCGCAGACTCCTGTACAGCAAATAACAACGCTCGGGAGGCTGCACCCAGCACCAAGGTGGGATTCTTGACACCTGTGCTGCGTCTCATTACAAAGGGAACTCTCGCCTCCATTACACAGTTTGACTGTATAAAGGGCTAAATGTTATACGTGTTCCATTCAGCGTGTGCAAGGAGAAAAATTACAAGAGCAACCTTTGACTTGCGCAGCACTGCTGCTGCATAAGCTGTGGCTCTTCTACTTTGTAACCCCTGAGGGGGGGTTAAAGGTGACTTTTGAAATCGGTTCAATTAGGCTTCGGCCTACACTCTGCTCCACCTGCAGAGCCCGGGCTCCAACAACGCTAGTTGCTGTCCGGAAGTGCTGGCTGCACAGAGCCAAACACCTCGCCAATGTGTCAGTGGGGTCCAGCACCGCCAGCTGTTCCCCTGCTGTGTAGCCGGCAACGTGTCCTGCAAAAGCCACGCAGACACAACACACCCAAAGCTGCCGCCTGTGCAGGCTTCGGCCTACACTCCCCTCCCCCTGCTCCTCCTCCTCCTGCTCCTCCTCCTGCTGTCCCTGGGCTCTAACACACCGCCAGTTGGGGCCCAGATGTGCTAGCTGCACAGAGAAAAACACCAGCCAATGTGTCAGTGGGGTCCAGCACCGCCAGCTGTTCCCCTGCTGTGCAGCCGGCAACGTGTCCTGCAAAAGCCACGCAGACACAAGAACTGAAATTGAAGGGAACCTGTCCCCCCTCCCCCAGGCGTTTTTACGTTATCCAGCCACCTTGTACAGCGGTAATGCTGCATGTGTGCAAGGTGGCTCAGAAACGTATTCTCCTCGCACATGTGGAACTGAAAACACGTCTGAAATGTGTCCTCTGTGTGACCATTTAACCGTCCCGGTGGTGTGACTTTCCTTTGTAATGACACGCTGCAACCCCCTTGGTAGCGCTGCCCGTCTTCTGGCATCATTGTTTGGCTGGCTGCGCCTCTGCGGCCGCCCTGACCCACACAACGCCCCTCGGTGTCTTATTTATTGGGACTGCGAGGGTGCGATTCATGGGCAGGATCAGTGCATCAGTTCGCCTGTCCCTCCTCTCCTTCCGCCTTCTTCGGACTGTGCGGCTTCATGGCCGTGGCATGCGATAAGGGATCAGATGACGCCGCACAGTCTGAAGCGGGTGTAAGGACCCGAGTGTGAGAGGCGAACATATGTGCTGCGCCAGGCCCTGAATCCCAGCCCCGCAGTGTTTTACCAATGTTAAGACACTGCGGGGCTGGGATTCAGGGGCATCGCGAACCGCACCGGCCGACATTACATGATGCCAGAAGATGGGCAGCGCTAACGGCGCTAGGCCAGGGGATAACACGACAGCGCAGACTCCTGTACAGCAAATAACAACGCTCGGGAGGCTGCACCCAGCACCAAGGTGGGATTCTTGACACCTGTGCTGCGTCTCATTACAAAGGGAACTCTCGCCTCCATTACACAGTTTGACTGTATAAAGGGCTAAATGTTATACGTGTTCCATTCAGCGTGTGCAAGGAGAAAAATTACAAGAGCAACCTTTGACTTGCGCAGCACTGCTGCTGCATAAGCTGTGGCTCTTCTACTTTGTAACCCCTGAGGGGGGGTTAAAGGTGACTTTTGAAATCGGTTCAATTAGGCTTCGGCCTACACTCTGCTCCACCTGCAGAGCCCGGGCTCCAACAACGCTAGTTGCTGTCCGGAAGTGCTGGCTGCACAGAGCCAAACACCTCGCCAATGTGTCAGTGGGGTCCAGCACCGCCAGCTGTTCCCCTGCTGTGTAGCCGGCAACGTGTCCTGCAAAAGCCACGCAGACACAACACACCCAAAGCTGCCGCCTGTGCAGGCTTCGGCCTACACTCCCCTCCCCCTGCTCCTCCTCCTCCTGCTCCTCCTCCTGCTGTCCCTGGGCTCTAACACACCGCCAGTTGGGGCCCAGATGTGCTAGCTGCACAGAGAAAAACACCAGCCAATGTGTCAGTGGGGTCCAGCACCGCCAGCTGTTCCCCTGCTGTGCAGCCGGCAACGTGTCCTGCAAAAGCCACGCAGACACAAGAACTGAAATTGAAGGGAACCTGTCCCCCCTCCCCCAGGCGTTTTTACGTTATCCAGCCACCTTGTACAGCGGTAATGCTGCATGTGTGCAAGGTGGCTCAGAAACGTATTCTCCTCGCACATGTGGAACTGAAAACACGTCTGAAATGTGTCCTCTGTGTGACCATTTAACCGTCCCGGTGGTGTGACTTTCCTTTGTAATGACACGCTGCAACCCCCTTGGTAGCGCTGCCCGTCTTCTGGCATCATTATTTGGCTGGCTGCGCCTCTGCGGCCGCCCTGACCCACACAACGCCCCTCGGTGTCTTATTTATTGGGACTGCGAGGGTGCGATTCATGGGCAGGATCAGTGCATCAGTTCGCCTGTCCCTCCTCTCCTTCCGCCTTCTTCGGACTGTGCGGCTTCATGGCCGTGGCATGCGATAAGGGATCAGATGACGCCGCACAGTCTGAAGCGGGTGTAAGGACCCGAGTGTGAGAGGCGAACATATGTGCTGCGCCAGGCCCTGAATCCCAGCCCCGCAGTGTTTTACCAATGTTAAGACACTGCGGGGCTGGGATTCAGGGGCATCGCGAACCGCACCGGCCAACATTACATGATGCCAGAAGATGGGCAGCGCTAACGGCGCTAGGCCAGGGGATAACACGACAGCGCAGACTCCTGTACAGCAAATAACAACGCTCGGGAGGCTGCACCCAGCACCAAGGTGGGATTCTTGACACCTGTGCTGCGTCTCATTACAAAGGGAACTCTCGCCTCCATTACACAGTTTGACTGTATAAAGGGCTAAATGTTATACGTGTTCCATTCAGCGTGTGCAAGGAGAAAAATTACAAGAGCAACCTTTGACTTGCGCAGCACTGCTGCTGCATAAGCTGTGGCTCTTCTACTTTGTAACCCCTGAGGGGGGGTTAAAGGTGACTTTTGAAATCGGTTCAATTAGGCTTCGGCCTACACTCTGCTCCACCTGCAGAGCCCGGGCTCCAACAACGCTAGTTGCTGTCCGGAAGTGCTGGCTGCACAGAGCCAAACACCTCGCCAATGTGTCAGTGGGGTCCAGCACCGCCAGCTGTTCCCCTGCTGTGTAGCCGGCAACGTGTCCTGCAAAAGCCACGCAGACACAACACACCCAAAGCTGCCGCCTGTGCAGGCTTCGGCCTACACTCCCCTCCCCCTGCTCCTCCTCCTCCTGCTCCTCCTCCTGCTGTCCCTGGGCTCTAACACACCGCCAGTTGGGGCCCAGATGTGCTAGCTGCACAGAGAAAAACACCAGCCAATGTGTCAGTGGGGTCCAGCACCGCCAGCTGTTCCCCTGCTGTGCAGCCGGCAATGTGTCCTGCAAAAGCCACGCAGACACAAGAACTGAAATTGAAGGGAACCTGTCCCCCCTCCCCCAGGCGTTTTTACGTTATCCAGCCACCTTGTACAGCGGTAATGCTGCATGTGTGCAAGGTGGCTCAGAAACGTATTCTCCTCGCACATGTGGAACTGAAAACACGTCTGAAATGTGTCCTCTGTGTGACCATTTAACCGTCCCGGTGGTGTGACTTTCCTTTGTAATGACACGCTGCAACCCCCTTGGTAGCGCTGCCCGTCTTCTGGCATCATTGTTTGGCTGGCTGCGCCTCTGCGGCCGCCCTGACCCACACAACGCCCCTCGGTGTCTTATTTATTGGGACTGCGAGGGTGCGATTCATGGGCAGGATCAGTGCATCAGTTCGCCTGTCCCTCCTCTCCTTCCGCCTTCTTCGGACTGTGCGGCTTCATGGCCGTGGCATGCGATAAGGGATCAGATGACGCCGCACAGTCTGAAGCGGGTGTAAGGACCCGAGTGTGAGAGGCGAACATATGTGCTGCGCCAGGCCCTGAATCCCAGCCCCGCAGTGTTTTACCAATGTTAAGACACTGCGGGGCTGGGATTCAGGGGCATCGCGAACCGCACCGGCCGACATTACATGATGCCAGAAGATGGGCAGCGCTAACGGCGCTAGGCCAGGGGATAACACGACAGCGCAGACTCCTGTACAGCAAATAACAACGCTCGGGAGGCTGCACCCAGCACCAAGGTGGGATTCTTGACACCTGTGCTGCGTCTCATTACAAAGGGAACTCTCGCCTCCATTACACAGTTTGACTGTATAAAGGGCTAAATGTTATACGTGTTCCATTCAGCGTGTGCAAGGAGAAAAATTACAAGAGCAACCTTTGACTTGCGCAGCACTGCTGCTGCATAAGCTGTGGCTCTTCTACTTTGTAACCCCTGAGGGGGGGTTAAAGGTGACTTTTGAAATCGGTTCAATTAGGCTTCGGCCTACACTCTGCTCCACCTGCAGAGCACGGGCTCCAACAACGCTAGTTGCTGTCCGGAAGTGCTGGCTGCACAGAGCCAAACACCTCGCCAATGTGTCAGTGGGGTCCAGCACCGCCAGCTGTTCCCCTGCTGTGTAGCCGGCAACGTGTCCTGCAAAAGCCACGCAGACACAACACACCCAAAGCTGCCGCCTGTGCAGGCTTCGGCCTACACTCCCCTCCCCCTGCTCCTCCTCCTGCTGTCCCTGGGCTCTAACACACCGCCAGTTGGGGCCCTAGGAAGACAAGCTTGAATAGGTCCCCATCCGGGTTCCAGTACCGTCAGCTGGTTCTCGGCAGTGTCTTTTGCTCTTGTACCTTCTGCTCCCCATCCTGGTTCCAGTACCGTCAGCTGGTTCCGGGCAGAGCCTTTGGCTTAGGTGCCTCCCTCTGGGTATCCGAGTTCCACCAACGTCAGGTGGTCCTTGGTAGTGCTTTCAGGCACGGGTACCTCCTGCTTAGTAACCGGGTTCCAGTAACGTCAGCTGGTCCTCGGTAGTTCCATTGGCTCTTGGACCTTCGGCTACCCATCCGGGTTCCAGTACCGTCAGCTGGTTCTCGGCAGTGTCTTTTGCTCTTGTACCTTCTGCTCCCCATCCTGGTTCCAGTACCGTCAGCTGGTTCCGGGCAGAGCCTTTGGCTTAGGTGCCTCCCTCTGGGTATCCGAGTTCCACCAACGTCAGGTGGTCCTTGGTAGTGCTTTCAGGCACGGGTACCTCCTGCTTAGTAACCGGGTTCCAGTAACGTCAGCTGGTCCTCGGTAGTTCCATTGGCTCTTGGACCTTCGGGTAGCCATCCGAGTTCCAGTTCCATCAGCTGTTTCTCGGCATTTTCTCAGCCTTCTTGTACCTTCTGCTACATTTCCAAGTTCAAGACCCGAAAGACGATGACCCGGAAGACCACCCCTAAGATGATGACGACACCAGAGACGACAACCACCGAGATGACGACGACCCTGGAGACGATGACCCTGAAGACGACCCCGATGACGACGACCCCGATGACGACGACCCCGATGACGACGACCCCGATGACGACGACCCTGGAGATGACGACCCTGGAGATGACGACGACAACCTGGAAGACCGAGAAGCAGAAGAACAAGAGGCTGCAGAACAAAGAGCAGAAGAACATTAAGCATAAGACTAAATATCAGAGCAAAAGATATTATCTAAATTATAAGCAGAAGAAGACTAAGCAGTGTATGGGGGTGAGTCCGTTCCTCCTCGTGGTGCCCCTGGATAAAGCCTGATGCTGCAGGCCAAACTGAACGCGGACAAATGTAACTGTTTTGTGACAGGCAGAACGGAAGGTGTAATCTTCAAACTTTTATAGATAACAACTACGGGAATGCCTGTCACAAATAAGAATATGATGAAGAAGTTGAATATAAAAAAGATAATAGTTAAATAAAAAGAATATGAACAATGTAAAAAAAAAAATATATATATACGTAGAAAAGAAGAAGATGAATAAGGTGAAGAAGTTGATGTCACAGAAGCTGATGATGAGGATAATGAAGAAGAAAGTGTGGGAGAAGTAAAAAATAGGGTGAAGGGCGTGGAAGTAGTGAAACATCAATATCTGACAAAATAAATAAAAAATTAACATAGTCAAATTCTTTCTAACGCCGAACGTCATAAAAAAATTAAAAATACTGCTATTCTATTTGATTGGGATAAACCCCTGTGCCTTTAATGTCTCCGCCACCTCCCCCAATACATCCTACATTATTCTTAGTTGTTTTCCTTCATGTAGAATTAACCTACAAGGAAAGAAAGGGTTTATTTTAATTCCGATATTTTCGTCCCATTGACTTGCATTGGGATCGGGTATCGGTATCGGATTGGATTCCGATACTGTGACGGTATCGGCCGGTACTTTCCGATACCGATACTTTCCGATATCGGAAAGTATCGCTCAACACTACTGTTCAGTCATTTCATTTTGTTTGATTCTACTGACACTTGATTATACAAATGCATAACCTAATTTGCACTATGAACATTTGCTCCTTATAAGTCATATTGTGATGAGTGTTGTATGTTTCTTATGTTAAAAAAATAAATAAAGAATTGAAAAATATTGTTTTGATAAAACAAATATATATGGCAATGCAGACATGGGAATAATAGTAATATACATAGGGAGTGACTTCATTCAGCAATCACTGGTGCTTAATGGAAAATAGCACATATTCCCTCTTTTTGCAATCTAGTCTAGACAAAACTGAATACCCTGAAGAATCCTAGATGAATTTGAAGTGAAATCTTGTACAACATATATTTGAACTTGTATTAGAAATGTCTTTTTGCAAGAGTTCATATGAAAACCTTGGAGTCCAAAGTGTCTATGCAAAACCATTAATCTTAAAATGTGTCTAAATACTATGCTGGAGAAAGGCAACAATTTACAACTCTTTGTGACAGACAAATAGCAAAGAGAATGCTGTTATTTAACCAGTGATTTTGCTAGTAGACATCAGAAAGGTTTTTATTTTACTTGTATGACAATCTACAATGTTTTATGATTTTGTAAAACAATCTTCCGAGATAATATTTTAATATACAAGTATTTATATTAAATAACTATCAACCTTTCTGAAATTATCTTCTACTTCATATAGAATTTTTCTACACCGCTCAAAAAAATAAAGGGAACACTTAAACAACAGAATTTAACTCCAAGTAAATTAAACTTCTGTGAAATCAAACTGTCCACTTACGAAGCAACACTGTTTGACAATCAACTTAATATGTTGTTGTGCAAATGGAATAGACAACAGATGGAAATTATTGGCAATTATCAAGACACACTCAATAAAGGAGTGGGGACCACAGACAACATCTCACTACCAATGCTTTCTGTCTGATGTTTTGGTCCCTTTTGAATGTTGGTTGTGCTTTCACACTCGTGTTAGCATGAGACGGACTCGGTAATCCACACAAGTGGCTCAGGTAGTGCATCTCATCCAGGATGGCACATCAATGCAAGCTGTGGCAAGAAGGTTTGCTGTGTCTGTCAGCATAGTGTCCAGAGGCTGAAGGTGCTACCAGGAGACAGGCCTGTACACCAGGAGACATGAAGGGGGCCATAGGAGGGCAACAACCCAGCAGCAGGACCGCTACCTCAGCCTTTGTGCAAGGAGGAACAGGAGGAGCACTGCCAGAGCCCTGCAAAATGACATCCAACAGGCCACAGATGTGCATGTGTCTGCACAACCGGTTAGAAACCAACTCCATGAGGACGGTCTGCGTGCCTGATGTCCACAGATGGGGTTGTGCTCACAGCCCGACACCATGCAGGACGCTTGGGATTTGTACACAGAACACCAGGATTAGCAAATTCACCACTGGCACACTGTGCTCTTTACAGATCAAAGCAGATTCACATTGAGCACATGTGATAGACGTGACAGAGTTGGCAGATGCCGTGGAGAGTGATCTGCTGCCTGCAACATCCTTCAGCATGACCAGTTTGGTAGTGGGTCAGTAATGGTGTGGGGTGGTATTTCTTTGGAGGGCCACACAGCCCTCCATGTGCTTGCCAGAGGTAGCCTGACTGCCATTAGGTACCAAGATGAGTTTCCTCAGACCACTTGTGAGACCATATGCTGATGCAGTTGGCCCTGGGTACCTAATGCAGGACAATGCCAGACCTCATGTGGCTGGAGTGTGTCAGCGGTTCCTGCAAGATGAAGGCATTGAAGCTATGGACTGGTCCGCCTGTTTCCTAGACCTAAATCCAATTGAACACATCTGCAACATCATGTCTCGCACCATCCACCAATGTCATGTTGCACCACAGACTGTCCAGGAGTTGGTGGATGCTTTTGTCCAGGTGTGGGAGGAGATCCCTCAGGAGACCAACCGCCGGATCATCAGAAGCATGCCCAGGCATTGTAGGGAGATCATATAGGCACGTGGACGCCACACACTACTGAGCATCATTTCCTTGTCTTGAGGCATTTCCTCTGAAGTTGGATCAGCCTGTAACGTCAATTTCCACTTTGGTTTTGAGCATCATTCCAACTCCAGACCTCCGTGGGATATTAGTTGTGATTTGCATTGATCATTTTTAGGTTTTATTGTCCTCAACACTTTCCACTATGTAATGAATAAAGATTTACAACTGGAATATTTCATTCAGTGATATCTAGGATGTGGTATTTCAGTGTTCCCTTTATTTTTTAAACAGTGTATATTGTCATGGTAAGGATATGTGTTGTGAATTTGGATTCTGGGCTCCCCCGGTGGCTACTGGTGGGATTGAACTGGTGTTGTCATCTTCTCTGTTCACCTGTTCCCATCAAGATGTGGGAGTCGCTATATAACCTTGCTGCTCTGTTAGTTGCTTGCCGGTCAACAATGTTATCAGAAGCCTCTCTGTGCTTGTTCCTGCTCCTAGACAACTACTAGATAAGTTGGACTCTTGTCCATGTTTGTTTTTGCATTTTTGTTCCAGTTCACAGCTGAAGTTTCGTTACTGTGTCTGGAAAGCTCTTGTGAACAGGAATTGCCACTCTGGTGTTATGAGTTAATGCCAGAGTTTTAAAGTAATTCCTGGATGGTGTTTTGATAGGGTTTTCAGCTGACCATGAAAGTGTCCTTTCTGTCTTCTGCTATGTAGTAAGTGGACCTCAAATTTGCTAAACCTATTTTCATACTACGTTTGTAATTTCATCTTAATTCACCGCCAATACATGTGGGGGGCCTCTGTCTCCTTTCGGGGTATTTCTCTAGAGGTGAGCTAGGACTTATATTTTCCTCTGCTAGCATTATTTAGTCCTCCGGCTGGTGCTGGGCATCTAGAATCAACGTAGGCATGCTACCCGGCCACTGCTAGTTGTGCGTTAGGTTTAGTTCATGGTCAGCTCAGTTTCCATCTTCCAAGAGCTAGTTCCTATATATGCTGATGCTATGTTCTCTTGCCATTGAGAACATGACAGTTTGACCGGCCCACTAAAGGGTTAAAATCCTTGGCTGAGAAAGGAGAGAAATAAGAAGTCTGCTGAGAATTTTTTTTTTTTTTTTTTTTCTCTCCTTCTAATCTTTGAATGGCTCTGTGTCCACCTGTTTGTAATGGATCTTCAGAGTGTGACTGCAGGTTTGAATAATCTCGCCACGAAGGTACAAAATTTGCAAGACTTTGTTTGTCATGCACCTGTATCTGAGCCGAGAATTCCTTTGCCGGAATTTTTCTCGGGGAATAGATCTGGGTTTCAGAATTTTCGAAATAATTGCAAATTATTTTTGTCCCTGAAATTTCGCTCTGCCGGAGACCCTGCACAGCAGGTCAGGATTGTGATTTCCTTGCTCCGGGGCGACCCTCAAGACTGGGCTTTTTCATTGACACCAGGGGATCCTGCGTTGCTCAATGTGGATGCGTTTTTTCTGGCCTTGGGGTTGCTTTATGACGAACCTCATTTGGAGCTTCAGGCAGAAAAAACTTTGATGTCCCTATCTCAGGGGCAAGATGAAGCGGAAATTTACTGTCAAAGATTCCGTAAATGGTCTGTGCTTACTCAGTGGAATGAGTGCGCCCTGGCGGCGACTTTCAGAGAGGGTCTCTCTGATGCCATTAAGGATGTTATGGTGGGGTTCCCTGTGCCTGCGGGTCTGAATGAGTCCATGACAATGGCTATTCAGATCGATAGGCGTTTGCGGGAGCGCAAACCAGTGCACCATCTGGCGGTGTCCACTGAGAAGTCGCCAGAGAGTATGCAGTGTGATAGAATTCTGTCCCGAAGCGAGCGGCAGAATTTTAGACGGAAAAATGGGTTGTGTTTCTATTGTGGTGATTCTACTCATGTTATATCAGCATGCTCTAAGCGCACTAAAAAGCTTGATAAATCTGTTTCCATTTGCACCTTACCGTCTAAGTTTATTCTATCTGTGACCCTGATTTGCTCTTTGTCATCTATTACTACGGACGCCTATGTCGACTCTGGCGCCGCTTTAAGTCTTATGGATTGGTCCTTTGCTAAACGCTGTGGGTATGATTTAGAGCCTTTGGAGACTCTTATTCCTCTGAAGGGGATTGACTCCACCCCATTGGCTAATAATAAACCACAATACTGGACCCAAGTAACTATGCGTATTAATCCGGATCACCAGGAGATTATTCGCTTTCTGGTGCTGCATAGTCTACATGATGATTTGGTGCTAGGATTGCCTTGGCTGCAATCTCACAACCCAGTCCTCGACTGGAAAGCTATGTCTGTGTTGAGCTGGGGATGTAAGGGGGCTCATGGGGATGTACCTGTGGTTTCCATTTCATCATTTATTCCCTCTGAAATTCCTGAGTTCCTGTCTGACTATCGTGACGTCTTTGAAGAATCCAAGCTTGGTTCATTACCTCCGCACCGAGAGTGCGATTGTGCCATAGATTTAATCCCGGGTAGTAAATACCCAAAGGGTCGTTTATTTAATCTGTCTGTGCCTGAACATGCTGCTATGCGAGAATATATAAAGGAGTCCTTGGAAAAGGGACATATTCGTCCATCGTCATCTCCCTTAGGAGCCGGTTTTTTCTTTGTGTCAAAAAAAGACGGCTCTTTGAGACCATGTATCGATTATCGGCTTTTGAATAAAATCACTGTAAAATATCAATACCCATTGCCGTTGCTGACTGATTTGTTTGCTCGCATAAAGGGGGCCAAGTGGTTCTCTAAGATTGACCTTCGTGGGGCGTATAATTTGGTGCGTATCAGGCAGGGGGATGAGTGGAAAACCGCATTTAATACGCCCGAGGGCCACTTTGAGTATTTAGTGATGCCTTTTGGTCTTTCAAATGCTCCGTCAGTTTTCCAGTCCTTTATGCATGATATTTTTCGCGATTATTTGGATAAATTTATGATTGTGTATCTGGATGATATTCTGATTTTTTCGGATGACTGGGACTCTCATGTCCAGCAAGTCAGGAGGGTTTTCCAGGTTTTGCGGTCTAATTCTTTGTGTGTGAAGGGTTCTAAGTGTGTTTTTGGGGTACAGAGGATTTCCTTTTTGGGATATATTTTTTCTCCCTCTTCCATTGAAATGGATCCTGTCAAGGTTCAAGCTATTTGTGATTGGACGCAGCCCTCTTCTCTTAAGAGTCTTCAGAAATTTTTGGGCTTTGCTAACTTTTATCGTCGATTTATTGCTGGTTTTTCGGATATTGCTAAACCATTGACCGATTTGACTAAGAAGGGTGCTGATGTTGCTGATTGGTCCCCTGACGCTGTGGAGGCCTTTCGGGAGCTTAAGCGCCATTTTTCCTCTGCCCCTGTGTTGCGTCAGCCTGATGTTGCTCTACCTTTTCAGGTTGAGGTCGACGCTTCTGAGATCGGAGCTGGGGCAGTGTTGTCGCAGAAAAGTTCTGACTGCTCCGTGATGAGGCCTTGTGCCTTCTTTTCCCGTAAATTTTCGCCCGCTGAGCGGAATTATGATGTTGGGAATCGGGAGCTTTTGGCCATGAAGTGGGCTTTTGAGGAGTGGCGCCATTGGCTTGAGGGGGCCAGACATCAGGTGGTGGTATTGACTGACCACAAAAACTTGATTTATCTTGAGACCGCCAGGCGCCTGAATCCTAGACAGGCGCGCTGGTCATTATTTTTCTCTCGGTTTAATTTTGTGGTGTCATACCTACCGGGTTCTAAGAATGTTAAGGCGGATGCCCTTTCTAGGAGTTTTGAGCCTGACTCGCCTGGTAACTCTGAGCCCACAGGTATCCTTAAGGATGGAGTGGTATTGTCAGCCGTTTCTCCAGACATGCGGCGGGCCTTGCAGGAGTTTCAGGCGGATAGACCGGATCGTTGCCCACCTGATAAACTGTTTGTTCCTGATGATTGGACCAGTAGAGTCATCTCTGAGGTTCATTCTTCTGCGTTGGCAGGTCATCCTGGCATTTTTGGAACCAGGGATTTGGTGGCAAGGTCCTTCTGGTGGCCTTCCCTGTCACGAGATGTGCGAGGCTTTGTGCAGTCTTGTGACGTTTGTGCTCGGGCCAAGCCTTGTTGCTCTCGGGCTAGTGGATTATTGTTGCCCTTGCCTATTCCTAGGAGGCCTTGGACGCACATCTCGATGGATTTTATTTCAGATCTGCCTGTTTCTCAGAAGATGTCTGTCATCTGGGTGGTGTGTGACCGTTTCTCTAAGATGGTCCATTTGGTTCCTCTGCCCAAGTTGCCTTCTTCTTCCGAGTTGGTTCCTCTGTTTTTTCAAAATGTTGTTCGTTTGCATGGTATTCCTGAGAATATCATTTCTGACAGAGGGACCCAATTCGTGTCTAGATTTTGGCGGGCATTCTGTGCTAGGATGGGCATAGATTTGTCTTTTTCGTCCGCTTTCCATCCTCAGACGAATGGCCAGACCGAGCGGACTAATCAGACCCTGGAGACATATCTGAGGTGTTTTGTGTCTGCTAACCAGGATGATTGGGTTGCTTTTTTGCCATTGGCGGAGTTCGCTCTCAATAATCGGGCCAGCTCTGCCACTTTGGTGTCCCCGTTTTTCTGTAATTCGGGGTTTCATCCTCGATTTTCCTCTGGTCAGGTGGAAACTTCGGATTGTCCTGGAGTGGATGCTGTGGTGGAGAGATTGCATCAGATCTGGGGACAGGTGGTGGACAATTTGAGGTTGTCCCAGGAGAAGACTCAGCTTTTTGCCAACCGCCACCGTCGTGTTGGTCCTCGGCTTTGTGTTGGGGATATGGTGTGGTTGTCTTCTCGTTTTGTCCCTATGAGGGTCTCTTCTCCTAAGTTTAAGCCTCGGTTCATCGGCCCGTATAAGATATTGGAGATTCTTAACCCTGTTTCCTTCCGTTTGGACCTCCCTGCATCCTTTTCTATTCATAACGTTTTTCATCGGTCATTATTGCGCAGGTATGAGGTACCGGTTGTGCCTTCCGTTGAGCCTCCTGCTCCGGTGTTGGTTGAGGGTGAGTTGGAGTACGTTGTGGAGAAAATCTTAGACTCTCGTGTTTCCAGACGGAGACTCCAGTATCTGGTCAAGTGGAAGGGATACGGCCAGGAGGATAATTCTTGGGTGAATGCATCTGATGTTCATGCCTCTGATCTGGTTCGTGCCTTTCATAGGGCCCATCCTGATCGCCCTGGTGGTTCTAGTGAGGGTTCGGTGCCCCCTCCTTGAGGGGGGGGTACTGTTGTGAATTTGGATTCTGGGCTCCCCCGGTGGCTACTGGTGGAATTGAACTGGTGTTGTCATCTTCTCTGTTCACCTGTTCCCATCAAGATGTGGGAGTCGCTATATAACCTTGCTGCTCTGTTAGTTGCTTGCCGGTCAACAATGTTATCAGAAGCCTCTCTGTGCTTGTTCCTGCTCCTAGACAACTACTAGATAAGTTGGACTCTTGTCCATGTTTGTTTTTGCATTTTTGTTCCAGTTCACAGCTGAAGTTTCGTTACTGTGTCTGGAAAGCTCTTGTGAACAGGAATTGCCACTCTGGTGTTATGAGTTAATGCCAGAGTTTTAAAGTAATTCCTGGATGGTGTTTTGATAGGGTTTTCAGCTGACCATGAAAGTGTCCTTTCTGTCTTCTGCTATGTAGTAAGTGGACCTCAAATTTGCTAAACCTATTTTCATACTACGTTTGTAATTTCATCTTAATTCACCGCCAATACATGTGGGGGGCCTCTGTCTCCTTTCGGGGTATTTCTCTAGAGGTGAGCTAGGACTAATATTTTCCTCTGCTAGCATTATTTAGTCCTCCGGCTGGTGCTGGGCATCTAGAATCAACGTAGGCATGCTACCCGGCCACTGCTAGTTGTGCGTTAGGTTTAGTTCATGGTCAGCTCAGTTTCCATCTTCCAAGAGCTAGTTCCTATATATCCTGATGCTATGTTCTCTTGCCATTGAGAACATGACAGATATGTGCCCATGTTCAGCAATTGCTGCGGGTTTGATGCTGCATAGTTATGCTTCGGATTTGACGCTGCATGTTTATACAGCGTCAAGTCCATAGTGGCCAGCTATGACAGAATAGTGGATGGGATTTAAAAAAATCCCATATCCACTATGCATCCACAGACGCCTGCAGAACACTCGAAGAGACTGACATGTGACACGTTTTTCCAGACCGCAGCATGTCAATTCCTCTTGCAGAGATGCTATCCTTCTCAGGAGAAATTTCACTAATAGAATGTACTGGATGCGGTAAATCCACATGGTTCAGTGAACACATGCGGATTTAACTGCGGTCATTACAAGGAAGCAATTTGAACTCAGCAAGCATGTGCTGCGTCAAAAACGCTGCTAGTTCCGGATCATGGGAAAACGGCCTTAAAGATGAGCAAATGTATTGTTAGGGCTGGCGGAACGCACCGAGTATATTTAGATATTTTTATTGGTGCGTTTGCAGCCCGGGGTCCACCGTGCAGGAGACCAACCTGCTGCTAGCAAATGGTGGCACAATATGGCGGTAGAAGTGAACTCTGTAGGTAGAGTCGAACAGAAGGGAAAACGCTGTGCCCTGTTAGCATCACAGGGGAACACAGCTGCCTAACAGAGCAAAGCAATCAGTGGTCAGGGAGTAGCAAGCACACAAACACCTCCTCTCCGGTGGAGCCGGAATTCTAATGGCTTCATGCCAGTCCTGATTTCGCCATACAAACTCCTCACCGGAGGTGCCGGTATTCTAGTGGCTTATTTCAGCCGGACCCTGACCACAAGCAGACAAGGCCACTGAATAGCTAAAGCACATAACATAAGCTGATACTAGCGCATGGCCGTGCGACCATGCAAACCTTTTATAGCTGCAGCAACTTCAGGACCTTCCTAGAGGACCAATAAGAGCTGCCACAGTACCTGAGCATGTGACCCCTGACCTCCAATGAGAGGTCTTACCCCGGGCATGCTCAAAAGTGGAAAAGCAGGACTTAGTCCCAGAGATGTCTGCTCGCCGCTGACCAGTACTGGCTACAATGGTTGAGCCTGGAAAAGCAGCAGTAACCATCCACACAGTATAAGGCTGAGCCAGACGCTGGGACCGACGTCTCCACTGAGCAGGCTCCACTGTGGCTGAAGAAGAATGGGAGACCGCAGAAGAGATGGCCTGAGATTCCCCCTGTGCAGAGGCGGGAACTCAACCCCTAACATGTATTAGAGTGAAATTCAGTTCTACTTGATCACTACAAAAATCTTCATCTACCAAAATATTTATTTTTTTGTAATTTGCTTTCACATGGATTACACAAAATGTTAGCCAGCTGACCACCATAAGCGTCTGTGCACACACTGCGGATTTTGCTGCGGATCAGCAGGGTATTGGCTGCTGCGCATTCGCAGCAGTTTTCCATGAGTTTACAGTACCATGCAAACCTATGGAAAACAAAATCCGCAGTGCACATGTTCACTGCGGGAAAAACCTTGGGGAAGCACTGCATTGTTTATTCCATAGCATGTCAATTCTTTGTGCAGATTCTGCAGCAGTTTACACCTGCTCCTCAAAAGGAATCCGCAGGTGTAAAACCGCAGTTGGAATCCGCACATAAACCGGGGAAAAAATGCGTTAAATCTGGGTAATTCCGAGGTAAACCCGCAATGCGGATTTCATGCGAATTTACCCGAAATCAGTGCGGAAAAATCCACACACCATTCCACTGCGTGTGCACATACCCTAAGATAAAGTTAAAGAATCTAAAAAAAATACTATGGCTAAGTATACCCTTGCGATTGAATGGTCTGCGTATATCCTTAGTTAGCACTCAACGGAGGAGCCAAACGCAAGTTTGGACTTGCTCAGCACCATCCATCTTCCCAGTCCTCAATGTATCTTCTTATCCTCACCACCCGTGACTGGTAACTAGTTAAATGCCTCTGTCAATTTCTGACAGCGGCATTTAGCTCGCGCTAAAAATATTAACAAAATGAAAAAAATATTAAAGTTCAAATCACCCCCCTTTCGCCCCTTCAAAATAAAAAAATAAAATATACACATATTTGGTACCGCCGCATTCAGAATCACCCAAACTGTCAATATAAAAAAATTATTAACCTGATCGCTAAATGGCGTAATGAGAAAAAATGTAAAATATCAGAATTATTTTTTTTGGTCGCAGCTACATTGCAATAAAATGCAATAATGGACTATCAAAAGATTGTATCTACACCAGTATGGTATCAATAAAAACATCAGCTCGGCACGCAAAAAATAATCCTCACCCAGCCAAAGATCTTGAAAAGTGGAGATGCTATGGGACTCGGAAAATGGCGCCGTTCATTATTTTTTTTCACCACTTACTTACAAAAGAATCTAGAAATGTTTGGCGTCTATGAACTCACATTGACCTGGAAAATTGCAAAGGCATGTCAGTATCAGAATTTAGTGAACATAGAAATAAAAGTACACGATATGTTAAAACCAATGGTATCAAAAATACAACTTGTCCCACAAAAAACAAGCACTCACATTGCCATATTGACCAAAAAATAAAAAAAGTTATGGCTGTGGGAAGAAAGGGGGTGAAAAACGAAAATGCAAAAATGAAAATAACCATGAAGGGGTAAAAAAAAACTTTAAATACTTCCCCAAAAATGATGTAATAAGAAATGTTACATATGTACATGTCCAAAGAGCCAGCATTAACAATAGGATTCGGTATTGCTCTTGTGTATAAGTATAGTAAATAGTGTTGAGCATTCCGATACCGCAAGTATCGGGTATCGGCCAATATTTGCTGTATCGGAATTCCGATACCGAGATCCGATACTTTTGTGGTATCGGGTATCGGTATCGAAACAACATTAATGTGTAAAATAAAGAATTAAAATAAAAAATATTGCTATACTCACCTCTCCGACGCAGCCTGGACTTCACCGAGGGAACCGGCAGCGTTGTTTGCTTAAAATGCGCGCTTTTCCTTCCTTCCGTGACGTCACGGCTTCTGATTGGTCGCGTGCCACCCATGTGGCCGCGACGCGACCAATCACAGCAAGCCGTGACGTAATTTTCAGGTCCTTCTAGGCATTCAGTATTTTAAAATTACGTTCCGGCTTTGTGATTGGTCGCGTCGCGGTCACATGGGCGACGCGACCAATCACAAGCCGTGACGTCACGGGAGGCAGGAGACGCGTGCATTTTAAAATGCGCGCGTGTCCAGCCTCCCGTGACGTCACGGCTTGTGATTGGTCGCGTCGCCATGTTGGCCGCGACGCAACCAATCACAAAGCCGGAACGTAATTTTAAAATACTGAAGGACCTGAAATTACGTCACGGCTATCTGTGATTGGTTGCGTCGCGGCCAACATGGCGACGCGACCAATCACAAGCCGTGATGTCACGGGAGGCTGGACACGCGCGCATTTTAAAATGCGCGCGTGTCCAGCCTCCCGTGACGTCACGGCTTGTGATTGGTCGCGTCGCCCATGTGACCGCGACGCGACCAATCACAAAGCCGGAACGTAATTTTAAAATACTGAATGCCTAGAAGGACCTGAAATTACGTCACGGCTTGCTGTGATTGGTCGCGTCGCGGCCACATGGGCGGCATGCGACCAATCAGAAGCCGTGACGTCACGGAAGGAAGGAAAAGCGCGCATTTTAAGCAAACAACGCTGCCGGTTCCCTCGGAGAGGTGAGTATAGCAATATTTTTTATTTTAATTCTTTATTTTACACATTAATATGGTTCCCATGGCCTGAAGGAGAGTTTCCTCTCCTTCAGACCCTGGGAACCATCAGGGATACCGTCCGATACTTGAGTCCCATTGACTTGTATTGGTATCGGGTATCGGTATCTGATTGGATCCGATACTTTGCCGGTATCGGCCGATACTTTCCGATACCGATACTTTCAAATATCGGACGGTATCGCTCAACACTAATAGTAAATCAATGTGCAAAAAAAGTTGTTTGCAACACACCCACTTTACAGTCACAGTCAGGCCGGCATCACACTAGCGAGTTTTACGGATGTATGAGCGCAGAAAATACGTCCAGAAAATACGCATTGCACACGGCCCAATGATTCTCTATGAGGCAGCTCCTATCTGCCGTTTATTACACATCCGTAATATACGGTATGTTACGGCCGTAGAAAATCGCAGCATGCTGCGTTTGTCAGCGTATTGCGCACAAAAATCCGCCAATGAAAGACTATGGGGGTGAGAAAATTACGGATTACACACGGACCATGCATGTGACTTGCAAGAAATACACAGCGGTGTTCTATAGAAAAGTCGGTAACACTGACAGGTTAGAATAGAATACGTAGAATAAATGTGTACACATAGAATAGGTATATATATGTATATATGTATGTCAGTGAGACACATATATATATATATATATATTTATATATATTTAATTCAGCGCTAGATAGCAGAAAAGCCGGTAATTCAATTGCCGGCTTTTGCTCTCTCCTTCACAAACCCGACAGGATATGAGACATGGTTTACATACAGTCATATCCCTTCTTTTATTACATATTCCTCTTTACTAATGTAACAAGTGTCTCTGTGTAAAATTTGGTGTCTCTCGCTATTAAATTAAAGGGTTAAATCGAGGAAAAAATTGGTGTGGGCTCCCGCGCAATTTTCTCCGCCAGAGTGGGAAAGCCAGTGACTGAGGGCAGATATTAATAGCCTAGGGAGGTACCATGGTTGTAGGACCCTCCCTGGCTAAAAACATCTGCCCCCAGCCATCCCAGAAAAGGCACATCTAGATGATGCGTCTATTCTGGCACTTAGCCTCTCTCTTCCCACTCCCGTGTAGCAGTGGGATATGGGGTAATGAAGGGTTAATGTCACCTTGCTATTGTAAGTCAGGTTAATAATGGAGAGGCGTCAATTATGACACCTATCCATTATTAATCCAATAGTACGAAATGGTTAATAAAACACACAGATTATTAAAAAGTATTTTAATGAAATAAAGACACATGGTGTTTTAATATTTTATTATACTCTCAATCCACCTGAAGCCACTTGTCACCTGAAATAAAGTTAAAAAAAATCAAACAACAATATTCCATACCTTCCATCGTTCAGTCTTGTCCCACGCTGTAAATCCATCTGAAGGGGTTAAACCATTTTACACCCAGGAGCTCTGCTAATGCAGCTGTGCTCCTGCCTGTAAAACTTGGTGAATTAATGGAATGCAGGGGAATGTACTGTAGTTACCTCGAGTCGCGGTGATGCGCCCCCTGCTGGATGAACTCATATGAACTCGAGCGTGGGAAAATATTCTGAAAAGTTCCCAGGATTCTGACACTGTTTTCTCATAACATGTTGTATTTCATGACAGAGGTAACATTTCTTTGATATGACATTTATTCATGTGTGAAAAAAACAGAAATTTGGTGAAAATTTAGTAATTTTCCATCTTTGAATTTTAGTGCTCTTAAATCACACAGCTATGTCACAAAAAATACTTAATAAAAAGCACATGAAAAAACAGGCAAAGGTGCTTACCTGTCTAGGCCTTGAATAATCTAGATCATAGCATATTAATAGCGCCCTGTGGTGGGCTGCCCAGTGCTAACTCACACTTGCCAGTCCTACTCTAAGGGCTCATACTCACTTGCACGAAACTCGGATGAGTCTCGCATGGCATTACCCGGCACTGCACCTGGCACAGAGGAGCCGAGCATGCGGCTGCATGTATTCCTATGCGGCCGCACGCTCCGATCTGAGTGCCGGCAGCAGCAACGGGTATTGCCATGCGAGACTCATCTGAGTTTCACACGAGTATGAGCCCTGAGGCTATGTGCACACTTTGCGGTTTTTGCTGCGGATCCGCAGCGTTTTTGGATGCTGTGGATCCGCAGCAGTTTTTCATGTGGTGTACAGTACAATGTAAACCTATTGAAAACAAAAAACGCTGTGCACATGCTGCAGAAAAAACCGCGTGGAAACGCAGCGGTTTTCATTCCGCAGCATGTCAATTCTTTGTGTGGAATCCGCAGCGGTTTGGCACCTGCTCCATGTTAAAAACCCGCAGTTGTCTAAAACCGCAGTGGAAACTGCTCAAAAAAACGAGATAAATCCGCAGTACTTTTTGCACTGCGGATTTCATCAAATCCGCTGCCGAAAAATCCGCAGCAGAATCCGCAAAGTGTGCACATAGCCTAACAGCAAAAAACACAAAAGGAGGAAAAAGAGGGAAAAAAAATCCCTGATTGTAGGCTGGCTGTCTCATTGGTATTACCACACCTGTGTAGTTGCCATCTTTACTTGGACCCTCTGCACCATGACAGTGCATTTGATTCAAGGCCTAAAGAGGTAAGCACCTTTCCCTGTTTTTTCGTGTGTTTTCTAGAATAGTGGAGGTTTTTTCCCCTTTTTGTGGTTTTTGCTTTTAAAATACTTAATAAATAACATTTCCCACATGTCTACTTTACATCAGCACAATTTTGGAACTGATTTTTTTTTGTTAGGGAGTTATAAGGCTAGGTTCACATTGCGTTAGGGCAATCCGTTTAGCGCTAGCGCTAGCGGATTGCGCTAACGCAATGTTTATTTAGGGGCCGCGTTCAGGGGTCGCGTTAACGTCCCCGCTCTCGCAGATCCCCGATCTGCGAGAGCGGGGAACGGACCTCGGGCGCGCCGCGGACGCTGCAAGCAGCGTCCGAGGCGCGTCACAGAAGAACGGCACATCACTAGCGCGAGCCGAAAAAGGCACGCGCTAGTGATGCGCTGCAGGCGAAATTTACATTGCTGTCAATGGATGCGCTAACGGACCCGTTGCACGGCGTTAATTGCGACATTTTCGCCGTGCAACGCTGTCCGTTAGCGATCACCCACTAACGCAATGTGAACCTAGCCTTAGGGTTAAAAGTTGACCAGCGATTCATTATTTTTATAACACCATTTTTTTTTAGGGACCATGTCACATTTAAAGTCAATTTGAGGAGTCTATATGATTGAAAATACTCACAAGTGACACCATTCTAAAAACTGCACCCCTCAAGGTGCTCAAAACCACATTCAAAAAGTTTATTAACCCTTCAGGTGCTTCACAGGAATTTTATAAATGTTTAAAAAAAATGAACATTTCATTTTTTTCACAAAAAAATTACTTCAGATCCAATTGGTTTTATTTCCCAAAGGGTTACAGGTGAAATTAGACCCCAAACGTTGCTGTGCAATTTGTCCAGAGTACGCTGATACCCCAAATATAAGGAAACAGGTAAACCACTGTTTGGGCATATGACAGAACATGGAAGGGACGGAGCGCCATTTGACTTTTCAATGTAAAATTAGCTGGAATTGATATCAGATGCCATGTCGCATTTGGAAAGCCCCTGATGTGCCTAAACAGTGGAAACCCCCACAAGTGACACCATTTTGAAAAGTAGACCCCCAAATAAAATTATCTAGATGTGTGGTGAGCACTTTGAACCCCAAGTGCTTTACAGAAGTTTTTAATGCAGAACCGTAAAAATAAAAAATCGTTTTTGCGAAAAAAAAATTATCTTTTCGCCCCCAATTTTTTATTTTCCCCAAGGGTAACAGGAGAAATTGGATCCCAAAAGCTGTTGTGCAATTTGTCCTGAGAATGCTGATACCTGATATATGGAGGTAAACCCTTGTTTAGCTGCATGGCAGAGTTCAGAAGGGAAGGAGCACCGTTTGACTTTTCAATGCAAAATTGGCTGGAATTGAGATCGGATGCCATGTCACATTTGGAGAGCCCCTGTGTTGGGGGTCGAGTTCCCGCCTCTGCACGGAGGGAATCTTGGGCCATCTCCGCTGCGGTCTCCAATTCTTCTCCTGCCGCAGTGGAGCCTGCTCAGCAGAGATGTCGGTCCCAGCGTCTCAGTCTGACTCTGTGCAAAGGGTTACTTCTGCTTTTCCAGCTTCTGCCATTGAAGCCAGTGCTGAGCAGCGGTGATCAGATGCTTTTGGGACTAAGTCCTGCTTTTCTCCTTCTGAGCATGCCCAGGGTAAGATCTCTCATTGGAGATCGAGGGTCACATGCTTGGATACTTCAGCAAAGCCCATTGGTTCTCCAGGAAGGTCCTGAAGGTGCTCAGGCTCTGTGGCAGCCTCTCATTGGTCCTTCTAGGAAGGTCTTGTACTAGCTGCAGCTATACAAGGTTCGCATGGCCGCACGGCTAGTATCAATGCATGTTATGAGTTTTGCGCCAATGTGGTCACGCTTGTGTGGATTCAGGGACCCGGCTGAAATAAGCCACTTAGAATACCGGCACCTCTGGTGAGGAGATTGTAGGTTTGCCTCCTTGACTGCGTGACCAGAAGCTGCTATCTGCTCAGCAGTTACTGTGCATTCCTGTGGAGTTTAACAGGACACAGTCCTTTCTTTATAGCGACTCTGTGAAGCAACAGAGATTGCTTCTACCGCCATATAGTGCCGCCGTTTGCCAGCAGAAGATTCTTTTCCTGCACGGTGGACCTTGGGCTGCGAATGCACCAAATAACATCTCTATATTTACTGTAGCAGTGTGCTGCCTTGTTTGTTTGACTGTGTACGAGTTGGTGACTCTAGGTTCAGCACCTGTTCACACTTGATCTATGTTTGGATGTGACGGTCAGTTTTTTAAAATTTGTGTTTACTAGCCTTCTGACCGAACACTCTGCCTCTTAGCCACAGGTGTTTTAATCGCAGCAGGTCCATTACCCCTCCACAGAGAGAGAGAAATTTAGTCTAAGAAGAGGTTTCACAGGTACCCATTCAGATGAAGACGTTTATTCTCTGCCAGGAAAGGAAAGTGTAGGACCTGGTATACGAGAGATGCCGTAAAGTGGCTACCAGGTACACGTAAACTGGCCAATTTATGCACTAAACGCTCTGATTTTTTCATATTTCTAGTGCAGTAATGCAGTTCAACTTTCATGTTTCCTGTTTGCATGTTTTGGCGCTACAGTGTGCTGCCTTGTTTGTTTGACTGTGTACGATTTAGTGACTCTAGGTTCAGCACCTGTTCACACTTGATCTACACTCACCGGCCACTTTATTAGGTACACCATGCTAGTAACGGGTTGGACCCCTTTTGCCTTCAGAACTGCCTCAATTCTTCGTGGCATAGATTCAACAAGGTGCTGGAAGCATTCCTCAGAGATTTTGGTCCATATTGACATGATGGCATCACACAGTTGCCGCAGATTTGTCGGCTGCACATCCCAAAGATGCTCCATACAAGGCAGGATGGATCCATGCTTTCATGTTGTTTACGCCAAATTCTGACCCTACCATCCGAATGTCGCAGCAGAAATCGAGACTCATCAGACCAAGCAACGTTTTTCCAATCTTCTACTGTCCAATTTCGATGAGCTTGTACAAATTGTAGCCTCAGTTTCCTGTTCTTAGCTGAATGGAGTGGTACCCGGTGTGGTCTTCTGCTGCTGTAGCCCATCTGCCTCAAAGTTCGACGCACTGTGCGTTCAGAGATGCTCTTAGGCCTACCTTGGTTGTAACGGGTGGCGATTTGAGTCACTGTTGCCTTTCTATCAGCTCGAACCAGTCTGCCCATTCTCCTCTGACCTCTGGCATCAACAAGGCATTTCCGCCCACAAAACTGCCGCTCACTGGATTTTTTTTCTTTTTCGGACCATTCTCTGTAAACCCTAGAGATGGTTGTGCGTGAAAATCCCAGTAGATCAGCAGTTTCTGAAATACTCAGACCAGCCCTTCTGGCACCAACAACCATGCCACGTTCAAAGGCACTCAAATCACCTTTCTTCCCCATACTGATGCTCGGTTTGAACTGCAGGAGATTGTCTTGACCATGTCTACATGCCTAAATGCACTGAGTTGCCGCCATGTGATTGGCTGATTAGAAATTAAGTGTTAACAAGAAGTTGGACTGGTGTACCTAATAAAGTGGCCAGTGAGTGTATGTTTGGAAGTGATGGTCAGTTTTTTTAAATTTAATTTTTCTTTCACACTTCCGTCTTTTCAGATCCGTTGCAATGCGTCATTTTGGGAAAAATCCTGCAAATGTGCCCGCAGGATCCGTTTTTTCCCATAGACTTGTATTAGCGACGGATCGCGATGGATGGCCACGTGTCACATCCGTCGTGCGACGGATCTGTCATGTTTTGGCAGACCGTCGTCTGAAAAAACATCCAATGTAATGTTTTTTGTATGCATCGGGAAAACGTGTAGCGACGGATCCTGCGGCATACGTCCTTGACTAGAATGGTAGCCTATGGATGCAGGATCCATCGTGACTAGTGTTGAGCGATACCTTCCGATATTCGAAAGTATCGGTATCAGATTGGATCGGCCGATACCGGCAAAATATTGGATCTCGCCAATACCGATACCCGATACCAATACAAGTCAATGGGACACAAATATCGTAAGGTATCCTGGATGGTTCCCAGGGTCTGAAGGAGATTAAACTCTCCTTCAGGCCCTGGGATCCATATTCATGTAAAAAATAAAGAATAAAAATAAAAAAATGGATATACTCACCCTCGGACGGCCCCTGCCTGTCACCGCTGCAAGCGTCTGCCTCTGTTCCTAAGAATGCAGAGTGAAGGACCTTCGATGACGTCGGGGCTTGTGATTGGTCGCGTGACCGCTCATGTGACCGCTCACGCAACCAATAACAAGCCGCAACGTCATCGCAGGTCGTACACTCACTGCATTCTTAGGAACGTAGGCTGCCGGTTACACCGCTAAGGTCCAGGGTCCGCCGGAGGGGTGAGTATATCAATATTTTTTATTTTTATTCTTTATTTTTTACATTTATATGGATCCCAGGGCCTGAAGGAGAGTCTCCTCTCCTCCAGACCCTGGGAACCACACACTGGGAACTTCCGATTCTGATTTCCGATATCACAAAAATATCGGAACTCGGTATCGGATTTCCGATACAGCGAATATCGGCCGATACCCGATATTTGCAGTATCGGAATGCTCAACACTAATCGAGACAGATTCCAGCCCTGGAATCCATTTTTTTACACTGAGCATGCTCAGAGTCAGGAATTTGAAGCCAATTGGCCAGACAGGCCCCAATTTTTTATAAACCTGGCCTGGGGCATCACCCCCAAGAGTGCGAGCAAGACTCCTGCCAGCCTGAAGACAGCCAGCCAGTCAATATATTGGTTTCCCTATTTTCCAGTAGCCAATCACATTTGGGAGACTCCCATTTTTAGGCATGGAAAACGGATCCGTCAAAAAAACGGATGGTAAAAACAGATGCAATGGATCCGGGTTCTCGACGGAACCATCTAGCGGATCCGTCGAAATACTGGATGCGTTGCATCCGTTTTTCACTATTTTTGATGCATCCGTCGATATGACGCGCCCACGCATTGTGACGGATTCAAAAAAACGGAAGTGTGAAAGTAGCCTAACCCTAACTTTAGCTTCAACACTAACCCTAATTTTAGCACCAACTCTAACACTAACCTCAACCCTAACCCAAATGGTAAAATGGAGATACATTTTATATTTTCTTATTTTTCCCTAACTAAGGGGGTAATAACGATGGTTTTAAGTTACTATTTATAGCTGGTTTTTACAGCGGGTATTTATGTTTGGCAGCTGTCACTCACTAAAAGATGCTTTTTATTGCGAAAAATAGGCTTTGCATGACCACATTTTGAGAGCTATAATTTTTCCATATTTTGGCCGACAGAATCATGTCAGGTCTTGTTTTTTTGCGGGACAAGTTGACTTTTTTTGGTACCATTTTCGGTCACATTACATTTTTTCAGCACTTTTTATTCCGGTTTTTGGGAGGCAGAATGAACAATAAACAGCAATTCATGAATTTCTTTTGTGGGGGGCGTTTACACCATTCCGCCTGTGGTAAAATTGATAAAGCAGTTTTATTATTCGAGTCAGTACGATTACAGCAATACCTCATTTATATAATTTTTTTTATGTTTTGGCGCTTTCATGAGATAAAAACTATTTTATAGAAAAAATAATTATTTTTGCATCGCTTTAGGCCGGCGTCACACTAGCGAGTTTTACGGACGTATGAGCGCAGAAAATACATCCGTAAAATATGCATAACACACGGCCCAATGATTCTCTATGTCCCAGCTCCTATCAGCCGTATTTTACAGATCCGTATTATACGGTCTTCTACGGCCGTAGAAAATCGCAGCATGCTGCGTTTGTCACCGTATTGCGCAAAAAAAATGCCAATGAAAGCCTATGGGGGCGAGATAAATACGGATTACACACGGACCAGCAGTGTGACGCGAGAAATACGCAGCGGTGTTCCATAGAAAAGCCGGTAATTCAATTGCCGGCTTTTCATTTCTCCTTCACAAACCCGACAGGATATGAGACAGGGTTTACATACAGTAAACCATCTCATATCCCTTTTTTTTGCATATTCCACACTACTAATGTTAGTAGTGTGTATGTGCAAACTTTGGGACTTGTAGCTTGTAAAATAAAGGGTTAAATCGCGGAAAAAATTGGCGTGGGCTCTCGCGCAATTTTCTCCGCCAGAGTGGGAAAGCCAGTGACTGAGGGCAGATATTAATAGCCTAGAGAGGGTCCATGTTTATTGGCCCGCCCTGGCTAAAAACATCTGCCCCCAGCCACCCCAGAAAAGGCACATCTGGAAGATGCGCCTACTCTGGCACTTGGCCACTCTCTTCCCACTCCCGTGTAGCGGTGGGATATGGGGTAATGAAGGGTTAATGTCACCTTGCTATTGTAAGGTGACATTAAGCCAGGTTAATAATGGAGAGGCGTCAATTATGACACCTATCCATTATTAATCCAATAGTATGAAATGGTTAATAAAACAAAAATAATAATAATGACATACTGTATATATGTTTTAACGAACATTTGAGCACATAAATCCATTGGATGTCAGTTTTGCAAGCCTGCAAGAAAATATCGCAGTACGGATGCCATACGGATTACATACGGAGGATGCCATGCGCAAAATACGCTGCCACACCCTGTCTACGGATGACATACGGATCACTATTTTGGGAACATTTCTGCGTATTACGGCCGTAATAAACGGACCGTATTTACATACGCTGAGTGTGACGCTGGCCTTATTTTGAGGACTATAACTTTTTTATTTTTCTCGTGATTGAGCTATATGGTGGCTTGTTTTTTGCAGGACAAGATGACATTTTCAGCGGTATCACGTTTATTTATATCTGTCTTTTTGATCACGTGTTATTCCACTTTTTGTTCAGGCGGTATGATGATAAAGCCTTATTTTTTTGGCTTTTTTAATGTTGTTCACTGAAGGGGTTAACTAGTGGGACAGTTTAATAGATCGGGTCATTACGGATCCAGCAATACCAAATATGTGCACTTTTATTGTTTAGATTTTTTTTAACCCCTTCATGACCTTGGGATTTTCCATTTTTCCGTGTTCGTTTTTCACTCCCCTCCTTCCCAGAGCCATAACTTTTTTGATTTTCTGTCAATTTGGCCATGTGAGGGCTTATCTTTTGCAGGACGAGTTGTACTTTTGAAAGACATCATTGGTTTTAGCATGTCGTGTACTAGAAAACGGGAAAAAAATTCCAAGTGCAGTGAAATTGCAAAAAAGTGCAGTCCCACACTTGTTTTTTGGTTGGCTTTTTTGCTAGGTTCACTAAATGCTAAATCTGACCTGCCATTATGATTCTCCAGGCCAGTATGAGTTCATAGACACCTAACATTACTAGGTTATTTTTTACATAAGTGGTGAAAAAAAATTCCAAAATTTTCTAAAAAAAAAAAATTGCGCCATTTTCCGATACTCGTAGCGTCTCCATTTTTCATGATCTGGGGTCAGTTAAGGGCTTATTTTTTGCGTGCCGCGCTGACATTTTTAATAGCATTGTGTTGCAGATACATTCTTTTGATCGGCCGTTATTGCATTTTAATGCAATGTCGCGGCGACAAAAAAAGCGTAATTCTGGGGTTTCAAATTTTTTTCTTGCTATGCCGTTTAGCGATCAGGTTAATGCTTTTTTTTTGTTGATATCTCAGGCGATTCTGAATGCGGCGATACCAAATATGTGTAGGTGTGATTTTTTTTTAATTGATTTATTTTGCTTGGGGCAAAAGGGAGGTGATTTAAACATTTATATATTTTTTTTCACATTTTTTTTTAACTTTTTTTCCTTACTTTTGCCATGCTTCAATAGCCTCCATGGGAGGCTAGAAGCAGGCACAGCACAATCGGCTCTGCTACATAGCAGCGATCTGCTGTTCGCTGCTATGTAGCAGAAAATCAGGTGTGCTGTGAGCACCGACCACAGGGTGGCGCTCACAGCTGCCGGAGATCAGTAACCATAGAGGTCTCAAGGACCTCTATGGTTACTATTCTGAAGCATCGCCGAACTCCGATCATGTGACGGGTGTCGGCGATGCCATCATTTCCGGCCACCCGGCCGGATGCGGTAGTTAAATGCCGCTGTCTGCGTTTGACAGCGGCATTTAACTAGTTAATAGGCGTGGGCAAATCGCGATTCTAACCGCGCCTATTACAGGCACATGTCAGCTGTTCAAAACAGCTGACATGTCCTGATTTTGATGCGGGCTCACCGCCGGAGCCCGCATCAAAGCGGGGCTTCTGACCTCAGACGTACTATCCCGTCCGAGGTCAGAAAGGGGTTAAAATATTCATTTAATGATAGAATAAATATTGATTTTTTTTATTATTTTTTAAAATATTTTTACAAATGTTTAAAAAAATGTTTTTCATTCATTCTTGGTTTTACACTGTGTCCCACTATGGGACACTCATTTTGTACAGGCTGATCGCCTCTATGCATGCTACAGAAGCTCTCAGCGCTGCAGCTTCTGTACACTGACACTGAGAGACTTCTCACTGTGCATGACAGGAAGTCTCTCAGCTCTGGAGACCCCGATGTTGTTGTGAACACATCGGGTATCCATGGCAGTGATCGGGACTTCCAATCCAAAGGCAGGGTGGCTGTCAGAGCAGATGTTTGATCACAGTGTTCTGGGGTTAAAGTGCCGGGAGTGGTCCGTGACTGCTCGAGTCTCGGCTCACTCACACCTATGTAAGCCTATGGGTGCGAGTGAGACAATGCACATCACTCGGATATCATCCGAGTGATGTGCATTTTACGCTGACCCCAGCAATGGAGGAGATGGAGAAATTCATTTCTCCGCCTCCTCAATAGCTGTGCTCCGATCCTCTCTGATGCGAGAGGCTCAGAACACAGATACATGACGCTCATCTCACGCTCGCAACAGAGCAGGAGCCAAGGGTCATTAGCATATTGCATCCGATGCTCTCGCATTGGATGCCATATGCTCGTCTGACTCCGCCTAAGGGTATGGTTTGGCAAGTTGAGGGTATGTGCACACATTGCGGAATGGTGTGCAGATTTTTCCGCACTAATTTTGGAAAAAACGCAGTAAATCCACACTGCAGATTTACTGCAGAATTACCACGGATTTACCGCATTTTTTCAGCGGTTTTTGTGCGGATTCTACCTGCAGTTTTACACTTGTGGATTCCTATTGAGGAGCAGATGTAAACCACTGCGGAATCCGCACAAAGAATTGACATGCTATGGAATAAACAATGCAGCGCTTCCCTGCGGTTTTTCCCGTGCACTGTGGATTTTGCTTTCCATAGGTTTACAAGGTACTGTAAACTCATAGAAAACTGCTGCGAATCCGCAGCGGCCAATCCGCTGCAGATCAGCAGCAAAATCCGCAACGTGTGCACATACCCTAAATGTTCAGCCACTGAGTTTATTTCTCTTTCTGTTCGCTTTCAGACAAGGGAGTCTCCAGTCTGGAGCGCCAGTGTGAGCTGAAGTTTATTGTATCCTTAGTGGGCGAATCTCGCAAGCATATGGACTGTGCTATAAATTATCATTTGTTTTGCCATTATGCCAGAAAGCTGAGGTTTATGTTTTTTAAATTCTGCACTGTATTATGCTGTGTGTAAATAAACCAGCAGAAGAAACATTCTTGTGTCTACCTCTGAGAGCAGCTGAGTTAGCCAATCTGCCACATGCATTTAAGAAAAAAATATGATCCCCCTTCACAAAAAAGGATTAAAAAATGTGTCTATAACTCACAGTAATTTCAGATTTTTTTTGAGTGGCTTGCTGCTCCTTTCAAGTGTAGTTTTACTAAAGAAAATTTTAGCTACACTATATCACTAATGAATCACACTGAATTTGGCACTTTTACTAACACATTTGCTTTCTCTCTCCCCCTATTAATTAAGTACAGGGTGGGCCATTTGTATGGATGCACCTAAATAAAATGGGAATGGTTGGTTATATCATCTTCCTGTTTGTGGCACATTAGCATATGTGAGGGGGAATACTTTTCAAGATGGGTGTTGACCATGGCGGCCTTTTTGAAGTTGGCCATTTTGGATCCAACTTAGTTTTTTCCAATGGGAAGAGAGTCATGTGACACATCAAACTTATTGAGAATTTCACAAGAAAACAATGGTGTGCTTGGTTTTAACTTTATTCTTTCATGAGTTATTTACAAGTGTATGACCACTTATAAAATGTGTTCAAAGTGCTGCCCATTGTGTTGGATTGTCAATGCAACCCTCTTCTCCCACTCTTGACACACTGATAACAACACCACAGAAGAAATGCTAGAACAGGCTTCCAGTATCCGTTGTTTCAGATGCTGCACATCTTCACAGCATAGACAATTGCCTTCAGATGACTCCAAACATAAAAGTTCCTACATGAACAGTGTCCTGGAAAGTGGATTGGTCAATGTGGCAATTTGAATGGTCACCAAGGTCTCCCGATCAGCCTCCTTAGACTTTTATCTTTGCGGTCATCTGAAGGCAATTGCCTATGCTGTGAAGATACGAGATGTGCAGCATCTGAAACAATCCAACACAATGGGCAGCACTTTGTACACATTTTATAAGTGTTCATAAACTTGTAAATAACTCATAAAAGAATAAAGTTACGTTAAAATCAAGCACACCATTGTTTTTCTTGTGAAATTTTCAATAAGTTTAATATGTTACATGACTCTCTTCCTATTGGAAAAAATAAAGTTGGATCCAAAATGTCCGACTTCAAAATGGCCACTATGGTCAACACCCATCTTGAAAAGTTTTCCTCCTCCCATATACTAATGAGCCACAAACAGAAAGTTGATATCACCAACCATTCCCATTTTATTTAGGTGTATCCATATAAATGGCCCACCCTGTATTATTATTATTATTATTATTATTATTATTATTATTATTATTATTATTACGCCATTTATTCCATGGCGCTTTACATTCCCAGAATACTACATTTAGCATCTTTTGTGCTACATGTATACAACACATGACTGTCTGCCATATTTGTTCAATGTTTTAAGGCTTTAGCTGCCTAGCACTATTGCTAAACTGTGAGTTTTGACATCCTCTAACTATACTACATCCCCTAAATTTCTGCTGCATTTCCTGCCTCAGATTTTATACAGGTAGACCCTCCAATTTGGCTGTGTTAAAGTAGGTGATGTTGTAGCAGCAATGTTCTTTGTGGAGAACAGCATCATGTAAGCCCTGTGTGGGTTTTGCATTCTTCTGCAATGTGTAAAATGACAGGAATTTATTTTGCAATTGCTCAAAATTTTCTGGGACCTGTGAATTTCATAAAATGTTACATGAACTTGATTTGCCTCAACTCAATTCTATCATCTTTAATCGTTAAATTTAGAAATTTGATCTAATTAGCATTTCATGATCCACATCTATACTTTATCAATTCTGGAGTGTTAAGAGAATTTTATTCATTCAATTCATATAGTTTTATGGAGGATCCAGAGGCTCTCTGCCAGGATAGTATAATCCTGAATGAATGTGTATGAAACATATTTTTATAGTGATTGTGCCAGCTGTTTGCCATCAAAATAAACTATAGAAACTACTATTTAAGTCACTGTTACTGGCATTTCTAAAAGATTCACTTATTGACCTAATTCATAATTCAGATCTGAGCTGTTCTGAACCATTCTTATTCTTAGAAGTTAAAGATCATGTTTCTGCTTTGTTGCATCCGGCACAGGGTGTCTAGAATTTGTGCAGGGTACAATGAAATCTGTCGAGAGGTGCAGAAGTCTCATTGACAGTTACAGGAATTGTTTGACTGCAGGGATTGCCTCAACAGGTTGTGCAACAAAATATTAAGTTAAGGGTACCATCATTTCTGTCCAGGCCTATTTCATGAGTTTTATTTATTTATTATTTTGTTATTCTGTGGCAGCATGGTTGAAAAGCAATGTCTGACTTTTATTTGCTCATTTTCATAGATCTTTTATTTATTATTACTTTTGTAAGCTACAAGTTATTTCTGTGACCATTGTGGGGTTTTCTGTCATTAAACAAGGGGTACCAACAATTTTGACCACATGCGTAAAAGTATAACCACATTACCACCTATAGTTTACTGTATGTTGCTGCTTCTATTTTGTCAACTGATACTTTAACAACTGGATCATTGCTGATATTTCTAAAGTATTGTTGTTTTTTTCTTCTATTTCTGTACTTTCTTGCCTAAATTTTGTTTCCACTCCACTCATTGAGGACTGTTAAAGTCTGTGATTTTACTTGACTTAACCTTTTTGAACTAGCGTGGATAATAAATATAGATTTTATCTATCCAAAAATACGTTCTTTGGAGAAAAACTAGTGACCTTTTCATTAAAAGCTAATACTTTATTTCATTTCTTTGTAATCCATAGTGATCAAAGACATACCAACAAGTATCAATTATGCATTTTAGACTGCATCACAGGGTATTTGCCTGGAAATAATGAAAAATTTAATGTTTAAATGGTTTTTAAATACTAAAATGTTTTAATTACATAAAATATGAAAAATAATTTAAAACATTTTGATATTTTCTTCTTTTTAACACTATGGGGAGCAGCTGCTGAAATTTGCCATGAAAACCTAGAGTTTTTCTATGTCACATTACAGCTGCAGTAACAGTTGGTGGGATCTGCTCACATGTGTGTAATGTCAATCAACCTCTTCCCTTTTGGGTGTTTGCAAAAGAATAGAGGAGGATTAGGTCGAGGATCAGAGTGCAGAGACATTTCCTGGTGACTGCAACATGATACTGACATGTGGATGGTGTCAACAAGGATGGCTCGCAGCCCCAGCTGTTTTAGTTGGTGCTGCTCAGCAAGAAATGCACTGGAGTTTGACAAGTGGACTGTTTCACATTCTGGGAATGTATACAGGGCTCAGTAGAGTGTAAAACATATTATGGGATTAAAGTCTAAGGGGTAACATTTCTCCTTATGGAGAGTGACATACCATCTCTGGCTTGTCAAGGTAAGGAGACAAGCCAGGGATGGTTTGTCACTCTCCATAAGGAGAAACGTTACCCCTTAGACCCCAGTCCAGAGCCTCTCACCTAGCCAAATCAGTTCTCATGCTTCGCACTGACGAGGGCCAACTGCCCGAAACACCGTGTCTGCGAATTGAGATACTGATTTGGCTTTTATCCTAAGTCATATTGCACGACTCGTTAAAGGGTTGATTGTGACTTGTAGGATCGCTACTTCCAACAGGTGGCGCTATAGAGTTAAGTCCTCTTTTTCTCAGAAGAGGCAATTTGCATATATGGGTTTAGATACAGGGCTCAATGGAATGTATCACATAGGATGGGATTAGATATGTGTACTGTACCGCACACTGGGATTAGATAATGGGAGTGTATCACATAATGTAGTTAAATAATGGGCTCAGTGGAGTGTATCATACAGGATGGAATAGGATATATGGACAGTATAATGTGCTTGAGTTGGATATGCAGAGTATATCACACAATGGGATTAGATAATGAGTGTATCACACACCAGGAATGGATATGCAGAATGCATCACACACTGGGATAGGATAATCAGACAGTATCACGCAATGGGATTCTATACGCAGACTGTATCATGCACTGGGAATAGATGCACCAATTGTATCATTTGCTGGGGTAAAGTGTGCAGTGCGTATCACACGCTAAGATTGGATACACAGAGTGTGTAACGCACTGGGATTGTACGCACAAACTGTATCATGCACTGGGATTGGATACGCAGACTGTAAGACTAACTGAGAATGGACTATATCATTCACTGGGATTAGATGTGCTGATTGTATCATGTGCTGCAGGTCTCAGCAGGCTATATCACACATGTTGAGATTAAATACAGTTGCTTTTCTCAAATTTAGAATATCATGAAAAAGTTAATTTATTTCAGTTCTTCGCTACAAAACGTGAATCTCATATATTATATAGAGTCATTACAAACAGAGTGATCTATTTCAAGTTCTTATTTCTGTTAATGTTGATTATTATGGCTTACAGCCAAAAGTCATTATCTCAGTAAATTAGAATTCTTTACAACACCTGCTTGAAAAATGATTTTAAAATCCAAAATGCATGTTCATTAAATGCACTCAGTACTTGAGGCTCTTTTGGCATCAATTACTGCATTAATGCGGTGTGGCATGGAGGCGATCAGCCTGTGGCACTGCTGAGGTGTTATGGAAGCCCAAGTTGCTTTGATAGCAGCCTTCAGCTCATCTGCATTGTTGGGTCTGGTGTCTCTCATCTTCCTCTTGACAATACCCCATAGATTGTGTATGGGGTTATGATCAGACGAGTTTACTGGCCAATCAAGCACAGTGATACTGTTGTTTTTAAACCAGGTATTGGTACTTTTGGCAATGTGGACAGGTACCAAGACCTGCTGGAGAATGAAATTTCAATCCGCAAAAAGCTTGTCAGCAGAGGGATTTATTAAGTGCTCTAAAATTTCCTTGTAGACACCTGCGCTGACTTTGGCCCGTGTCCTGGATTTATCAAGTCAGCAGTCTTCCCCATGATTGTGGAGCATACTGAAACATAATAAGGGACCTTTTTCAATGCTTAGGAAGCTTTTAGGTGTTTTATGTTAATTATTCTAATTTACTGAGATAATAACTTTTATTTTGTTTTTTGTCTGTAAGCCATAATCATCAACATTAACAGAAAATAAACACTTGAAATAGATCACTCTGTAATGACTCTATATAATATACTAGCTGTTTCCATCCAGCTAATGCTCAGCACGCTCATTGCTATCTAATAAATGCTGCTGGTGATCAAACTAAAGTAAATAATGACAACATTCAAGGATGGAGCCTCGGGTGGTAATGTGTGGGGACGGAGCCTCATTTGGTAATGTGTGGGGTCGGAGCCTTGTGTACTAATGTGGGGGGGCAGGATTATGTGTGGTAATGTGGTGGTGGCGGGATTATGTGTGGTAATGTGGTGGGGGGGATTATCTGTGTTAATGTGGTGGAGGCGGGATTATGTGTCGTGATGTGGTGGGAGACGGGATTATGTGTGGTAATGTGGTGGGGGGAGGGATTATGTGTGGTGATGTGGTGAGGGGCGGGATTATCTGTGGTAATGTGGTGGGGGGCGGGATTATGTGTGGTAATGTGGTGGGGGGCGGGATTAAGTGTGGAAATGTGGTGAGGGGCAGGATTATCTGTGTTAATGTGGTGGAGGCGGGATTATGTGTCGTGATGTGGTGGGAGGTGGGATTATGTGTGGTAATGTGGTGGGGGGTGGGATTGTGTGTTGTAATGTGGTGGGGGCGAGATTATGTGTGGTGATGTGGTGGGGGCGAGATTATGTGTGGTGATGTGGTGGGGGGCGGGATTATGTGTGGTAATGTGGTGGGGGGCAGGATTATGTGTGGTAATGTGGTGGGGGCGGGATTATGTATAGTAATGTGGTGGGGGCGGGATTATGTATAGTAATGTGGTGGGGGGCGGGATTATGTGTAGTAATAGTATATGTGTGGTGATGTGGTGGGGGGCGGGATTATGTATGGTGATTTGGTGGGGGGCGGGATTATGTGTGGTAATGTGGTGGTCGGGCAGGAGTATGTGTAGTAATGTGGTGGGGGGCAGGGTTATGTGTGGTAATGTGGTGGGGGGCAGGATTATCTGTGGTAATGTGGGGGGGCCGGGATTATGTGTGGTAATGTGGGGGGGCAGGATTATGTGTGGTAATGTGGTGGGGGCGGGATTATGTGTGGTAATGTGGTGGGGGGTTGGAATTGTGTGTGGTAATGTGGTGGGGGCAGGATTGTGTGTGGTAATGTGGCGGGGGGCGGAATTGTGTGTGATGATGTGGTGGGGTGGCGGGATTATGTGTGGTAATGTGGTGGGGGGGCAGAATTGTGTGTGGAGATGTGGTGCGGATTGTTTGTGGTAATGTGGTTGGGGGGTGGGATTGTGTGTGGTAATGGGGTGGGGGGCAGGATTGTGTCTGGTAATGTGGTGGGGGGCGGGATTGTGTGTGGTAATGTGGTGGGGGGCGGGATTGTGTGTGGTAATGTGGTGGGGGCGGGATTGTGTGTGGTAATGTGGTGGGGGGTTGGAATTGTGTGTGGTAATGTGGTGGGGGGTGGAATTGTGTGTGGTGATGTGGTGCGGATTGCGTGTGGTAATGTGATGGGGGGCGGGATTGTGTGTGGTAATGGGGTGGGGGGGCGGAATTGTGTGTGGTGATGGGGTGGGGGGCGGAGCTACTGTGCAGGGGGCGGGATTAGCGAGTAATCATGATGCCTCTTATATATATAGATGAGTTTCACTTTTTGTATTGAAGAACTGAAATAAAATAACTTTTTGATGATATTATAATTTTGTGAGAAGCTTCTGAATATAGTTCTGTGGGCTGTATCACAAATGAAGGGCATTCATTATATGTATGACACTGCATGCTGTATCACATATGATGGGATTAGATACGCGGCACTCACAATAGTAATGCCACATTTCATTAAAATAAGCTCTGGAGACTCTCAGGAAGATTTGTGTCCCATCTATAGATTTTTATCTCATTTACATATTAAGAGCAATGTGGATTTCTTTGAAATTAGAAATTTAGTTATCATTTTATTCAACTTTCTACGATCTGCATGCCGATATACAAGGATTAGGAAGGTTGATCCTACAGACAGGTTTTCTTTAAAAAACAAATCCCTTACTAGTTTGTGTCTCTTCTTTATTTAGAAGTCACTATGTAGCAATCCTTCAAAGGTCAAAGGAAAGTGTCAGGCATTAACCCCTAATAACTACGGATTACTGCTTAATATGGATGTGATTCTTTGAATATACAACCAAAAAGTGGAAAAGTAATAATAGAATTATTTAAATGTAAATGTTACCATGCTTTGATTATATGCAGTATGCAACATCATTGTAATGACTATCTTTTACTTTATTCTCCCAATGTACTGTGTTATATTTCATTTGATATATTGTTTTCCACCGTATCCAGAATGGCATATTGATTATATCATTTAGCTAATTCCCTCAATTTATTTGTGATGTTCAATTCTGAATCCCCCTCATCTTTACTGTATTATATTCCTGTGGCGATCATTTATAATCTCTAAGTTCTTAGCTCTGTTCCCTTTGCTAGGTCCATTTGTGTTTTCCAACCTCCTTATCCACTGCCTTTTGTAATGTGAATTCTCAGCAGTTGGTCTACAAATCAAAGGCGCCGTGTTCAGTAGCTGAAATTTTTTCGGGCTCTGGTGTCAATACCAGAAATACCTCCTGATGGTGGTTGTCACTGGGGGCGAATGAAGCCTTCTTATTCAGAACTGTCTTCAGAAATCAGCCATATCTGATGGCTCCTTTGAATCAAAAGGTAGAGTATGGCAGCATACAGCAAGCATAGTTCTTATGATGGACTTTGTTGTTGAAAGAAATGGAGTGAAGACTTGGACAAGAATAAGAATCTCAGTGGGGACCCCAAATTGCTTTTAGATATTATTAATCTTTTCTTGTGTGTCTTGGATTTGTTTCCTAGTGAGCCATTAAAATCTTTTATCAAGTATAAAAGAAATGTATATCTAACAATTTTGTTCCTATATGAAATAGTATTCTATAGTGTGTATGTGAAAGTTTAAGTACCGTAACAGAATTTAATATAGCTTGAACCAAATTGCCAATTTTCCAAACCCCTGTTAGAGGGCACACATAGAATATTACAATATTACAATAGCAATGGAGTATTCAAATGAAAAAAAAAATCACATTATTATTATTCTTATTACTATTATTCAAGAAGAACCTACTCATGTCTAGTAAATATTTGAACAGTATATCAACAACTAACAATCACAGAAATTCCATATTTTGTTACAGCAAAATTAACTAGAAATTCTCTTCCATTATTTTCTAAAGTATGAGTTTGATGATATTGACAGATATGTACAGATAGAAACCAAGGATCAATACATTGATACACATTAGAAGATGAGACAAAATACTAGTGATTTATTGATGAGCTCTTTTGATTTACATAGCTAGGAATGCAAGATGTATGTCAATTCCACAAGCAAATGTTTTGTGTCACTTGCACAGGCCTTGGTTACTAACTATTCAAGGGTTCCTTTAAAGCCCCCTGGTGCTTTTAAACTGTGCAAATGACCCTTTAATGCAGAGGTGTCAAATTGCATTCCTCGAGGGCTGCCAACAGGTCATGTTTTCAGGATTTCCTTGCATTGCACAGGTGATAATTTAATCACCTGCACAGAATGATTCCAGCACCTTGTGGAATGCTAAGGAAATCCTGAAAACATGACCTGTTGGCGGCCCTCGAGGAATGCAGTTTGACACCTCTGCTATAATGGTTCATATTATTCATTTATTTTACTCATTTCTATAGCACCATCATCAGCACTGTCCATATTTTGGCTCAGAATCTAAATTCCCTATCAGCATGTTTTCACTCTGGTAATCAAGTAATACATTTAATTTTATTGTTTTATGAAACTGCACATAATTCACTAACATCAACTTAAACCAATGTAAATTTGCAGCAAAATGCAATACTACACAGCCTTCAATTGCCAGGAAAAGATGTGTAGAACACTTAGCGGTCTCCTCTTTTGAGCTATTTATTGTGAACACAGTTTTATTAATGTAAGAGAGACCTACTGTACTTCGCAAGAATAAAATGAATGGCAACTAGTGAGGGGTGAGCACTAAAATGCTCAGGTGCTCATTGCTCGAGCAAATTGGAATACTCGGGTACTCGACCCGAGCAACGAGCCCAATGTAAATCTATAGGAAACCTGAACATTTTTGCTGCAATCCCCCCAGGGGTGCTTTTAGAGTCTAAAAGCATCAGAAATCGATGGGAACAGTGGAACATCATGGGGAAGACCCGGGGAAGCATTTCTGACTCCTAGATCACAGCTGTGACCAATGTTGTCAGAGTGTGATGCCACTTTTACAGGCACACACTAAAACATACAAAAACAAAACCAAAATGGATTTTTCTGGGGAAATATGTTAAGGAACATCCTTTCCAGGGTAATAATTTGTATGTAAGGCAAAATAAAGACCCAGCAAAAAAATGCACCTCCACCACTTGGGCTATGTTCACACGTAGCGTTTTAGATGCGTTTTTCAACTTTAGCATTGCTTTTAACCAATACAAATGAATTCACTGGGAAATGTAATTGTGACATTTAACAACCCTATCTGGTCATGTGGTGTGTGACACATCATCAAACACCTCTTGTTTCATTTATGAAGGAGGGACTCTTAAAGTCCTAAAGCCTATTTTTATATGGGCATCAGGCAGCATTAATATTCTTAAAGGGCCATTATTAAACAGTGGGTCTCAAATTGTATTATTGCCAATGCAGTCAGTGGCTGGGCTGCCAAAAATTAGGACACACCACAATACCCCTTTCATGAGACATACAGGAGGGCCTCTTGAAAAAATGTTCCCATTATAAGAAAGGGTGTCTCTCAAAATGTTTGCCTATGCAAATGAATGCAAGCCTGCCCTAAAGTTACAGGCACCCCCAATAAGCCTTTGAGCCCACGTACTGGATGGCCACAGGAGAACCAAATTCACATTATTCATTTGATACTGCCATACTGTTTACCTATGCATTGAATGTAAGGCCTGCCCTGCACCAAATTCACACGCACCCCAATAAGCATTGGAAGAGACATAGAGGTGGGCCTCCTGAAAACAATGTTCCCATTATTAGGAAGTGGATCTCCCATAGTGTTTGCCGATGCTGTGAATGCAATTCCTGCAAAAAATTAGGAGGCACATCAGAGATGTGGAGGATGGCTTAATAAAAAAAAAAAGTTCCCATTATAAAGGAGCAGGTCTTCTATACTTAGAATGCCCATATACTAAGTGTATGGGCTGACAAACATTTCCTCCTGGGGGATACGCATGAGTTTTTTTTTGTTTTTTTTTATATTTACGAGCATCATAAACACCCTTGCAAAAAACTAGAGTGGCTATAGCATCACAGAACATATTCACACTGGTGTTCTAGTGACGGTGGATGAAGAGGATTTGGAGAAGGAAGAGGATAACACCAAATAGCCAAAATCAGGAAGCGTATACCCATGTGTTTTTTGTGAAGAGGTGCATGGGAATACACCTCCCAAAAAGACATTGCATTGGAGGTCATGTTTCACTGTTATCATTCGGTGGTGTACAGAAGTCTGGCTGAATCCATCCCTTGTTCATTTTTATAAGAGTCAGCCTGTCAGCATTTTCAATTGACAGGCGGATGTGCTTATCAGTTATAATTCCACCAGCAGCACTAAAAACCCACTCTGACAAAACGCTAGTGGCAGGGCAGGCCACTACCTCCAAGGCGTAGAGAGCCAGTTCATGCAACGTGTCCAGCTTGGATACCCAATAATTAAAAGGCACAGAGGAATCACAGAGGACTTTGGTTCTATCAGCAAGTTACTCCCTAAGCATCTTCCCAAACATTGCACTCCTTGTGACAGTGCCACACACCTCTCGGCCAGGGTGATGGGAGGGTCTGAGAAAACTCTCTAAGAACTTTGCAAGTGTTCCCCTGCCTCTGATGGATTGGAGTTGTGTCTCTCTCGACTGTACTCCTTGTTTGTCCAACGAACTGTGACTAGTGTTGAGCGATACCTTCCGATATTTGAAAGTATCGGTATCGGATTGGATCGGCCGATATCCAAAAAATATCGGATATCGCCGATACCGATACCCGATACCAATACAAGTCAATGGGACACAAATATCGGAAGTGATCCTGGATGGTTCCCAGGGTCTGAAGGAGAGGAAACTCTCCTTCAGGCCCTGGGATCCATATACATGTAAAAAATAAAGAATAAAAATAAAAAATATGGATATACTCACCAACGGACGAGCCCTGGCTGTCACCGCTGCAAGCGTCTGCCTCCGTTCCTAAGAATGCAGAGTGAAGGACCTTTGATGACGTCGCGGCTTGTGATTGGTTGCGTGACCGCTCATGTGACCGCTCACACGACCAATCACAAGCCGCGACATCATCGCAGGTCCTACACTCACTGCATTCTTAGGAACGGAGGCTGCCGGTTGCACCGCTGAGGTCCAGGGTCCGTCGGAGGGGTGAGTATATCCATATTTTTTATTTTTATTCTTTATTTTTTACATGAATATGGATCCCAGGGCCTGAAGTAGAGTCTCCTCTCCTCCAGACCCTGGAAACCATACACACCGCACACGCCTGGGAGCTTATAGGAACTTCCGATTCCGATTTCCAATATCACAAAAATATCGGAACTCGGTATCGGAATTCCGATACAGCGAATATCAGCTGATACCCGATATTTGCAGTATCGGAATGCTCAACACTAACTGTGACGTCTGGCGCCAGTGTTCTCAGATTGGAATTTTTTAAATCATTCTGCAACAAGGGCCCTCTGGTACTGCACCATTTTAGTACAGCTGTCTGCCTCTGGAAGAAGAGATTGAAAGTTATCTTTGTAGTGTGGGTCTAGAAGTGTCACCAACCAGTAATTAGTGTCATCGAAAATTTTGAAAACGCAAGGATCATGGAAAAGGCAGTGCAACATAAAGTCAGCCATGCGTGCCAGACTGCTTACAGGCAAGACTTCTGTGTCCACACCAACAGGACGACTGACCATGCTGTCCTCCTCCACCTCCTTGTCCTCAGGCCATCCACGCTGAACAGAGGTTATGACAGTTGTGCTTGTAGTACTGTCTATAGCGCATGATAGAAGCTCCTGTTCTTCCTCCTCCTTCTCTTCCTCATTGTCTACTAATCCATGTTGGGACAACATGAGGCTGGGCTGTGTGTAATCACCCTGTATGGTTCCTTGCTCCATGTCCTCATGCTCCACCTGCAATGCATCCTCTCATTGTGAGCAGAGAGCTTTTCAGAATGCAGGAAAGTGGGATGGTGATCACCGCTCACCATCTTGGTGCAGTCCTCAAAGTTTTGTAGGATGGTACATATGTCTGACATCCATGTCCACTCCTGAGGTCTTATGTGTGGAGTCTGAACTGAATTACGATGGCCTTGTTGATGCTGGTAGTCAACAACTGCCCTCTTCTGCTCACAAATCCTTTCCAACATATGCAGTGTAGAGTTCCAATGCATAGGGACATCACACACCAGTTGGTGAGTGGGAAGCTGCAAACGCTGCTGAAGCACGGCAAGAGCAGCTGAAGCTGTAGCTGACTTTCTAAAATGGGCGCACAGGCAGCATACTTTCACAAGCAGATCCAGCAGATCCGGGTAGCTTTTGAGAAACCGTTGAACGAGGAAGTTAAGCACATGGGCCAGTCATGGTATGTGTGTGAGCTCACCTCACCTCAGAGCCACCACCAGGTTCTGGCCATTGTCACACATGACCATGCCTGGCTGTAGGCTCAGCAGTGTCAGCCAGAAATCTGACTGCTATTTCAGAGCTGTCCACAACTCTTCAGCATTGTGTGGTTTGTCACCTAAGCATATTAGCTTCAGCACAGCCTGTTCCGCTTGGCTGAGTCAGTGCTACAGTGCTTCCAGCTTGTGACTAATGTGCTCATTTTGGAGATGGAGGCTCAAGAGGAGGAGGAGGAGGTGCAGGACCTGTAAACTGTGGGGGCAACCCAGATTGACGTAGGGCCTGCAATCTTCAGCTTCGGGAGGACATTTTCCATCCCAAGGTCTGACTGCGTACTGGCTTCCATTATGTTAGCCCAATGTGCCATCAGGGAGATGTACCGTCCCTGCCTACAAGCACTTGTCCACGTGTCTGTGGTTAGGTGGACTTTCACAGTAACAGCATTGTTGAGGGCATGGGTAATGTTGTGGGACACATGCTTGTGTAATACTGGGATGGCACAAGGGGAGAAATAGTGGCGACTGGGGACCGAGTGCCTTGGGATGGCAGCTGCCATCAGGTTGCGGAAAGCTACTGTCTCCGTGAGCCTAAAAGGCAAGATTTTGAGCACAGGCAGATGAGAAATGTGTGAATTTAGTACTGTGGCCTGTGGGAGGCTGGCTGCGTATTTCCACTTGTGTTTCAATGACTGGGGTATGGACAACTAAAGGCTTCGCTGGGAAAAGGACATGGACATGCTTGATGATGGTGCTAGTTGCTGTGGGAAACAACAGGTGCAGGGCATGAGGCATCTTCGCATGCACAGTGGAGTGGGGATCGGCTTGCGCACACAACAGTGAATGAAGCAGTGGTGTCACCCACAGACTCTGTTCCTGGAGCCTGGGGTTCGGCCCACAAAGTCTGGTTTTTTGATTCCATGTGCCAGGTTATGCTGGTGGTGGTCAAGCTCGTAGTTTTGCTACCCCTGTTGATGCGGGCATGGCAAGTGCTGCAGATGGCCTGTTTGGGGTTATCGGCACAGTCTTTAAAAAGCATCCAGACTTGGGAAGACGTAACAGTTGAACTGGCAACTTCCGCCATGTTGGTCTTACGGGGAACGGCTGCCCGCCTTGTGTCTGCGGCCACCACACTGCTTCTTCCTGCCTGTAGGGGTGCTACGCCTCCTTCCTCATGTGTGCTGCTGTCCTCGCTCTGCATGTACTCCTGCCAGGTTGGGTCACTTACTATATCATCCACCACCTCATCTTCCACATCCGCACCTTGGTCCTCCTCCTGAGTTTCTGGCAATTGTGTCTCATCATCATCCACCTCTTTTGACACTTTCCCTTTGTCACCTTCTTGTGACCCTGGCTGCTCAAATATTTGGTCATCGCTACCTGCGATCTCATCTTGCCCCGCTTCAAGTGGACCGTCCAAGAGTCCAGAATCTATAAATGGAAAAGTGAACAGCTCTTTGGAGTGTCCAATTGTAGGATCAGTTGTCTCCAGGCACTCGGCATGTTGGTAGGAAGGAGGATCAGGTTGAGTAATATGCTGTTCAGGCTCACGGCTACTCAGACATGACTGTGTGGAAGATGTGGTGGTGGTGGTGGCAAAGTGACAGGAGTCATTATCTGCTATCCAACCAGCAACCTTTTAACACTGCTTTTCATTCAATAGTGGTGTGCTGTGGTCCCCTAGTAATTGGGACAGGAAGGTCTAGCGAGAAGATGTGAGTGTTTGTTGTGGACCACTTTTAGCTTTCCCACGGCCTCGGCCTCTGCATGCACTATCAGCATCACGTCCAGTTCCCCTTCCCTTGCAATTCACCTTGCCAATTTTAAATGGACTAAAACAATGTTTTCTACGTTCACTACAAATGGCAGAATTTGGAGCAAACTTATATGTGATCAGTGTGCGTAAAAACCACAGTTTAAAATATCTGGACTGTAGGTAATAATAATGTTTTTTTTACCAAATTGCTGTTAATAAGTAGGGTAATACACAGCAAAAAGAGTTCAAAGGAGCCTTCAAATGACTATTTGTATCCCACAAATAGAGGAGGCATTTGACAGAGATACCAAACTGTTCAATATGTGGCCTGTATTTTTTTTTTTTAAGAAAAATACTGTATAGAACGAGGCTAACACACTGAAAAGAGGTGAACGTAAGGCCTGAAATGCCCAAATTTGTCCGTCTGGCAGACAAAACACAGTGTTAAATATCAGAACTGTAGCTAAATATTTGTTTGGCAGCTAAAGATTTTTTGGGCAGCAAAAAAAAAAAAAATTTGGATAATACACTCCAAAAAATACTGCAGTACCACAAAAAATGCCAGACTTTTCTGCGCGCTCAGATGTGATGGCTGGGACGGGCAAACCCGTTTAAAATAGCTGGATTTTCATGCTGTACTATGAAAAGGATCTGGCTGTAGTCTGCAGTGTCAACAAGCAAGGATCTGGCTGTAGTCTGCAGTGTCAACAAGCAAAAAAAGGACTTTAGATTGATTTGGAATAAAATAATCAGGATTAAGATGCCAAAAAAAATCTTCCTAGCCATCCTAGCCACTGATACCTGCGGCTAGGTATATATGTAATAGGCAACAGCAGACAGTAATGGAGTGGACCCTCTTGATGTATGCAATGATATCTATATACCCACATACAGTGCCTGCATGCCTTGTGCTGATATGTATAGAGCCACATACACTCCCCTGCCTACCTAGCACTACAATCTCTATAATCCATAATTAGTCCTTAGCAGGACTGTTAAAGTAGCTGGATTTGTGAAAAATATGATGGTATACCCACACTAACTGATAAAACCCCAAATCTGACCCTATCTCGGCAGCACCTGTGCCTACACTGTCTGAAGCAGGAGCTGAATGCGACCTGATGATGCTGTGCGGCCAGCCAGTCAATCGCTGTAATGCCACAACCAAGATGGCTATGGCATTACAGTGTGTGGCAGACAATACCTGCATGTTGATTGGCTCTCTAAAGTGCACCAAACATGCAGGGTGGGGACCCGAGCTCCCGCTGAGCAAACCCGGAAATGCTCGGTGCTCGCCGAGTACCGCGAGTACAGCGATGCTCGGGCGAGTAACGAGCATTACCGAGTATGCTCGCTCATCACTAATGGTAACCAGTGGTAACAAAAAACTAATTTAACAGAACACTGAAGTATGAGAATTTTCAGGCAACTTACCGTATTTTTGGGACAATAAGAGGCACCTTTTTTGTTAAAAATTATGGAGGAAAGTGAGGGGTGCGTCTTATAGTCCAGCTATATCCTTATCTTTTTGTCTGGCTGTAGATGGTATGGGTGGCAGTGGTGGAGTAGTGGGTCACAGGAGGCAGGGGTAGGCGGCTGCAGTAAACACTGTGCCCGCTGTCACTGCTCCCCACACCCATAGTTCCACCCACCTCTCTGCACTGAAGCATCACTGAGAGGTGGGTGGGACTATGGACATGGGGAGCAGAGAATATTCATTCTGTTAAATAACAGGCACAGTGATAGTTGCAGCCTCCGATTTCCTGCAGCGACTGGGAGATTATATGTGGCCGCTAATAAAGAGAATTAATAATCATTGCTCTCCCTGCCCATGGGAGTGGAGTGCAGTGACTATTTATTCTCTTTAATATTTCTTGGGAAGGCCTATTTGGCGTCTACATCCTTATTGACTGAAGGTCATTAAAGGGTCCCTCCTTTCTAGCATTTTGGAATACTTCTATATCAATGAGGGAACAGCTGAGGGTAATATAGTGTGGGATGCGATGAAGGGTCATTTGGGGTATTTGCATAAGATAAATCAGCAAAATAAAATCCAAAACACAGGAGAAATCAGAGGAAATTAAGCAAGAGGTCAAGATGCAAAAAGTAAACTATATAGAAAATCCATTGGAGATGAATAGGCAGCAGCGGGAATCATCTTAGAGGGACATGGTGGTTCATCTAATGGGGCTGGCATCCCAGAGGTGCATGTTCACAAAAAAAAATATTTTATTGAAGGGGAAAGTGTTGGACATTTGCTGGCAGCAATAGAAAAGTATTATACAGCAACCTGTGCATCAGAATGTCCTCTGACCCTCAGTGCATTCCCATATAGAGCAAACAATTGCAGCAGGTTGCACAAAACTCTATATTAAAACATAATATTTATTACAACTCTAAAATAGGCTGATAGACACAATGCATGAAAGGACAACTAAACATAGCATAGCATTAAAGTGCAAGTGCTCAAACCAAACAGTGCTCAAGTTAAAAAACTGGTGCAATCTCACCAAAGTAGGCTGTCCTTCATCCCAGTTGTTAGATGCTGACTTCACATAGGAATGAAGGATCCTTTTCTTCCTTAAGGTCAGTCAATGGGGAACAAACCAAGAAAAAGAAGGGAGGGAGTATTTTTTACTTTACTACTCCGTGTTGTGCTCCTGCATTGCTGCCACCTTAACAAGGGCGGTACCCTAGTGTGGTCCTATATTTCAGTTACCCCTAGGGTTATATGGCTACCCCAACACGTTTCTCCCTACTTTCCAAGGGTTAATCTAAGAGTTTTCAATAATTTCAGCAATTTCCTTAGAGGTCCCTTGCAGTGGCAGGTAACACCTCGCAGCCTGGCTGATCACATCAGCACCCCTGTCAGGCGAAAAAAAAAGTCTCACCTGAGATTCCAAACAGTGGAGTGAAAATAATTATCAGAATAGTTTTCCAAGAGCCACGGGCCACCTGGGCAGAGCTACAGAAAGAACAGCATTTAGAAGATACAATTGTTTCAAAGAAAACAGCAAGTGATGCACTCAACCTGTATCGCCTGTATGCACACTCACCACACAAGACTCCATTGGTGTGAAAAAATCATGCTTAAACATTCTCAATAATATTTAGACTATATTTAGGCAAGCCTGTGGATTACTGGGAGAATATAGTATGGTCAGATGAGGCCAAAATTGAACTCTTTGGATGTTAAAATACACATTATGTTAAAACACCATATCAACACTGAAATTTGGAGGTGGGATGTTTTTAGCATACTGAACTGGTAAACTTCACTTAATTGAAGGAAGGGTGAATGGACAAATATACTGAGACATTCTTTATAAAAATCTGCTGCCATCTACCATGTTGAAACGACAGTGCACATTTCAGCAAGATACACACACAGACACACACACACACACACACACACAGCCAAAGAAACTGTCAATTGGTTTCAGAGAAAGAAAATAAAGCTGCTATAATGACCCAACCAATCATCTGACCGGAATCCAATAGAAAATTTATGGAAGGAACAAAAACTTTGAGGTCATAGAAGGAGCCCATGGAACCTTCAGGATTTGTAGAGTGTTTGTATGGAAGAATTGGTCAAAATCACATCTGAGTAATGCATATGATTAGTTTCTTCATACAGGAAGCTGTCATCACAAACAATCGCTTTTCAGTGAACATGTTCAATACTTTTTTCCTATGTAATTTCTCATTATTACACCTAACTTAGTTTATGGACATTCGTGGTTTGATTTCGCTGCCTGTGTGGTGTGAAAAAGTGTTTGCCCCTACCTGATTTCTTATTATTTTGCATGTTTGTCACATTTAAATGTTTCAGATCACCAAACTAATTAAATATTAGACAAAGATAACACAAATAAACACAAAATAACATTTCTTTTTAAATGAAGGTCTTTATTATTAACCCCTTAATCCCATATGACGTACTATCCAAAAGGAGATAGAGGTGACCTGGGACTTAATTCCCAGTGACGGGATAGTACATCATATGCAATCGGCCATGCTCACAGGGGGAGCGCGGGGGAGCATGGCCGATCGCGGCCATGTGTCAGCTGACTATTGCAGGACCGCCCCTGGCACATTAACCCCAGAACACTGCAATCAAACATGATTGCAGCATTCCGGGGGCATAGGGAAGCATCGCGCAGGGAGGGGGCTCTCTGCGGGCTTCTCTGAGACCCTCAGTACAAGGCGATGTGCTCACCTTGTACCTAGCATCTCCTCCCTGCAGGCCCCGGATCCAAAATGGCTATGGGGCTACTTCCTGGTCCTGCAGGGAGGTGGCTTACAAGCGCCTGCTCAGAGCAGGCACCTGTAAGCCTGCAGCAGTGCATGTCAGATCGCTGATCTGACACAGTGCTCTGCAAAGTGTCAGATCAGCGATCTGTCACTATATAGTGATGTCCCCCCTAGGACAATGTGATAATTTAAAAAATATATATATTTAGAGGTGTAAAAAAAAAATAATAATTCCTAAATAATGAAACAAAAAAATTATTCCCATAAATACATTTCTATATCGAAATAATAAAAAAACAATAAAAGTTCACATATTTAGTATCGCGGCGTCTGTAGCGACCCAACCTATAAAACTGTCCCACTAGTTAACGCCTTCAGTGAACACCGTAAAAAAAAAGAGGCAAAATAACGCTTTATCAAACCGCCGAACAAAAAGTGAATTAACACGCGATCAAAAAGATGGATATAAATAACCATGGTACCGCTGAAAACATCATCTTCTCCCGCAAAAAACGAGCCACCACTCAGCATCATCAGCTGAAAAATAAAAAAAGTTATAGTCCTCAGAATAAAGCGATGTAAAAATAATTATTTTTTCGATAAAATAGTTTTTATTGTATAAAAGCGCCAAAACATAAAAAATGACATAAATGAGGTATTGCTGTAATCGTACTGACACGAAGAATAAAACTGCTTTATCAATTTTATCAAACGTGGAACGGTATAAACGCACCCCACAAAAGAAATTCATGAATAGCTGGTTTTTGGTCATTCTGCCTCACAAAAATCGGAATAAAAAGCGATCAAAAAAGTCACGTGCCCGAAAATGTTACCAATAAAAATGTCAACTCGTCCCCCAAAAAATAAGACCTCATAGGACACTGTGGACCAAAATATGGAAAAATTATAGCTCTCAAAATGTGGAGATGCAAAAACTATTTTTTGCAATAAAAAGCGTCTTTTAGTGTGTGACAGCTGGCAATCATAAAAATCCGCTAAAAAACCCGCTATAAAAGTAAATCAAACCCCCTTCATCAACCCCTTAGTTAGGGAAAAATAATAAAATTTAAAAAATGTATTTATTTCTATTGTCCCATTAGGGTTAGGGCTAGGGCTAGGGTTAGGGTTAGGGCTAGGGCTAGGGTTAGGGCTAGGGTAAGGGTTGGGGTTAGGGTTGGGGTTAGGGCTGGGGCTAGTGTTATGGCTACAGTTAGGGTTGGGGCTAAAGTTAGGGTTGTGTTGTGAATTAGACTTTTTGGCTCCCTCTTGTGGTCACTAGTGGTATGACTCTGGGATTGTCTTTTTTCTGTTTGGCACTCACCTGGGTCGTTAGTCCAGGGGTGTCGCTATTTTAACTTCCTGGATCCTTAGTCCAGTGCCTGGCATCGTTGTAATCAGATCCTTCTGTTGCTCCTGTCTGCTGGTCCTGGCTCTTGCAAAATTAAGCTAAGTCTTGCTTCTTTGTTTTTTGAGTTACTTGCTTTGCTACTATTTTTGTCCAGCTTGTACTAAATGTGATTTCTGACCTTGCTGGAAGCTCTAGGGGGCTGGTGTTCTCCCCCCGGCCGTTAGACGGTTCGGGGGTTCTTGAATATCCAGCGTGGATATTTTAATAGGGTTTTTGCTGACCATATAAGTCATCTTACTTATTCTGCTATTAGCTAGTGGGCCTCTCTTTGCTAAATACCTAGCTCATTCTTATGTTTGTCTTTTCCTCTTACCTCACCGTTATTATTTGTTGGGGGCTTGTATCCAACTTTTGGGGTCTTTTCTCTGGAGGCAAGAAAGGTCTTTCTTTTCCCTTCTAGGGTTAGTTAGTTCTCCGGCTGGCACGAGACGTCTAGAACCAACGTAGGCACGTTCCCCGGCTACTTCTATTTGTGGTGCTAGGATTAGATATATGGTCAGCCCAGTTACCACTGCCCTATGAGCTGGTTTTTTGTGTTTGCAGACTTGGTATTGATTCCTGAGACCCTCTGCCATTGGGGTCATAACAGTATGCCAGGCCAACTTGACACAGACATTGCCTTTCACGCTGCTCATCCTGATCGCCCTGGTGGTCTTGGTGAGGGTTCGGTGACCCCTCCTTAAGGGGGGGTACTGTTGTGAATTAGACTTTTTGGCTCCCTCTTGTGGTCACTAGTGGTATGACTCTGGGATTGTCTTTTTTCTGTTTGGCACTCACCTGGGTCGTTAGTCCAGGGGTGTCACTATATTAACTTCCTGGATCCTTAGTCCAGTGCCTGGCATCGTTGTAATCAGATCCTTCTGTTGCTCCTGTCTGCTGGTCCTGGCTCTTGCAAAATTAAGCTAAGTCTTGCTTCTTTGTTTTTTGAGTTACTTGCTTTGCTACTATTTTTGTCCAGCTTGTACTAAATGTGATTTCTGACCTTGCTGGAAGCTCTAGGGGGCTGGTGTTCTCCCCCCGGCCGTTAGACGGTTCGGGGGTTCTTGAATATCCAGCGTGGATATTTTAATAGGGTTTTTGCTGACCATATAAGTCATCTTACTTATTCTGCTATTAGCTAGTGGGCCTCTCTTTGCTAAATACCTAGCTCATTCTTATGTTTGTCTTTTCCTCTTACCTCACCGTTATTATTTGTTGGGGGCTTGTATCCAACTTTTGGGGTCTTTTCTCTGGAGGCAAGAAAGGTCTTTCTTTTCCCTTCTAGGGTTAGTTAGTTCTCCGGCTGGCGCGAGACGTCTAGAACCAACGTAGGCACGTTCCCCGGCTACTTCTATTTGTGGTGCTAGGATTAGATATATGGTCAGCCCAGTTACCACTGCCCTATGAGCTGGTTTTTTGTGTTTGCAGACTTGGTATTGATTCCTGAGACCCTCTGCCACTGGGGTCATAACAGGGTTGGGGCTAAAGTTAGGGTTAGGGTTAGAGCTAAAGTTAGGTTTGATGCTAAAGTTAGGGTTAGGGTTACAGTTAGGGTTGGGGCTAAAGTTAGGGTTTGGATTACATTTATGGTTGGGATTAGGGTTAGGGGTGTGTCAGGGTTAGGGGTATGGTTAGGGTTATGGTTGGGATTAGGGTTAGGGGTGTGTTGGAGTTAGGGGTGTGGTTAGGGTTGGGATTAGGGTTAGGGGTGTGTTGGGGTTAGGGGTATGGTTGGGATTAGGGTTAGGGGTGTGTTTGGGTTAGGGTTTACAATTGGGGGTTTCCACTGTTTAGGCACATCAGGGCTCTCCAAGCGCGACATGGCAACCAATCTCAATTCCAGCCAATTCTGCACTGAAAAAGCAAAACAGTGCTCTTTCCATTCCGAGCTCTCCCGTGCACCCAAAGAGGGGTTTACCACAACATATGGGGTATCAGCGTACTCAGGACAAATTGGGCAACAACTTTTGGGGTACAATTTCTTCTCTTACCATTGGGAAAATAAAAAATTGGGGGCGAAAAGATCATTTTTGTGAAAAGATATGATTTTTTATTTTTCACGGCTCTGCATTATAAACTTCTGTGAAGCACTTGGTGGGTCAAAGTGCTCACCACACATCTAGATAAGTTCCTTATGGGGTCTACTTTCCAAAATGGTGTCACTTTGGGGGGGTTTCAATGTTTAGGCACATCAGTGGCTCTCCAAATGCAACATGGCGTCCCATCTCAATTCCTCAAAGTCAAACGGAGCTCCTTCCCTTCCGAGCTCTGTCCTGTGCCCAAACTGTGGTTTACCCCCACATATGGGGTAACGGTGTACTCAGAACAAATTGTACAACAACTTTTGGGGTCCTTTTTCCCTTGGTAAAATAAACCAAAATGGAGCTGAAGTAAATGTTTTGTGAAAAAAGTTAAATGTTCATCTTTTTTTAAACATTCCAAAAATTCCTGTGAAACACCTGAAGGGTTAATAAACTTCTTGAATGTGGTTTTAAGCACCTTGAGGGGTTCAGTTTTTGCAATGGTGTCACATTATTTTCTATCATATAGACCTCTCAAAATGACTTCAAATGTGATGTGGTTCCTAAAAAAAAAATGGTGTTGTAAAAATGAGAAATTGCTGGTCAAATTTAAACCCTTATAACTCGCTAACAAAAAAATGTTGGTTACAAAATTGTGCTGATGTAAAGTAGACATGTGCAAAATGTTACTTATTAAGTATTTTGTGTGACATATCTCTGTGATTTAAGGGCATAAAAATTCAAAGTTTGAAAATAGCAAAATTTTCAAAATTTTTGCCAAATTTCCATTTTTTTCACAAATAAACGCAGGTAATATCAAAGAAATTTTACCACTATCATGAAGCCCAATATGTCTCGAGAAAACCGTGTCAGAGTCACCGGCATCCGTTGAAGTGTTCCAGAGTTATAGCCTCATAAAGGGACTGTGGTCAGAATTGTAAAAATTGCCCAGGTCATTAACGTGCAAATCACCCTTGGGGCTTAAGGGGTTAAAGAAATATGATATCCAAACCTACAGGGCCCTGTATGAATAACTGATCACATCTTTGGGAAGCTAAGTTCAATTTCCCTAGCCAAACCCAGTCCTGATTACTGCTAAGCCTGTCCTCAAACAAGAAATCACTTAAATAGGACCTTTCTGACAAAGTGAACTAGACCAAAAGTTCGTCAAAAGCTAGACAATGCCGCAATCCAAAAAAATTATGGAACAAATGAGAAGCAAAGACACTGAGATCTAACTGTCTGGAAAAGGTTCTAAAGCAATTTTTAAAGCTTTGGCACTCCTGCGAACCATGCTGAGAGCCATTATCCACAAATGGCAAAAACATGGAACAGTGTTGAAGCTTCCCAGGAGTGGCCAGGTGACCAACAGGTCACAAAAGGCCCCACAGCAACATGCAAAGAACTGCAGGCTTTACTCAACTCCATTAAGGTCAGTGTTCATGACTCCACCATAAGAAACATGGGAAAAAGTGGCCTGAATGGCAGAGTTCTAGCATGAAAACCACTGATGAGCAATAAGAACATAAAGGCTCGTCTTAGTTTTGCCAGAAAGCATCTTGATGATCTCCAAGAGTTTGGGAAGAATACTTGAGCTTTTTGGAAGATGTGTGTCCCATTACATTTGGCATAGAAATAACACAGCATTTCAGAAAACGAACATCAGACCAACTGTAAAATATGGTGGTGGTAGCGTGATGGTCTATGGCTGTTTTGCTGCTTCAGAACCTGGAAGACTTGCTGTGGTAATTGGAACCATGACTTCTGCTGTCTACTAAAAAATCCTGAAAGAGAATGTCTGGCCATCTGTTCTTGACCTCAAGCTGAAGCGCACTTGTGTTACGTAGCAGGACAAAAACACACCATCAAGTCCACCACTGAATGGCTTTATTAAAAGAAAATTAAAACTTTGGAATGGCCTGGTTAAAGTCTTGACCTTAATCCGATTTAGATGCTGACATGACATTAAAAAGGTGGTTTATGCTTAGAAAACCTCCAATGTGACTTAATTACAACAATTCTGCAAAAGACGAGTGGGCCAAAATTCCTCCATAGTGTTGTAAAAGACTCATTGCCAGTTATGACAAAAGATTGATTGCAGTTGTTGCTGCTAAATGTGGCCCAACCACTTATTAGGTTTAGGGGACAACCACTTCTTCACATAGAGCCCTGTAGGTTTGGATTTTGACTTTGATTCAAGTCCAGGTTTCCATTGAACCAACTTGACAGCAGAAGGATAATGGCAAAAAATGTCAGTTTGTTAATAGATATATATTGTATACTGAAAATCTGAAAATATATTAACAAATAATGTACACACACAATTATAGCCTGTAGCAAATACTTCAACATTCAACTTTACCAAACTTCTTATTATCATTGAAATCAGATATGAATAGTCAATGCACTGAACCACAACTATATGTACGAATTTAACAACTGACCAAGATCAACAAAAATATGTAATATCAAGTGTCTGCTTTTTGAAAGAATAACTTCAATAGCAGTGTTCAGCTGGTTGCACTATAGCTCTCCTCTATGGGTATGTAAGAATAATAATTTTATAAGCAGAGATTTTTTCTCAAACCCCAACAAAGCTACTTAATTTCTAAATGAACAAATATATCATAGATGTAATATTGCTATTGCTAAGTGACATTAATTGGGATGGCTGTGATGCATGTAGTAGGAGTAAGATATTATTTTGACCACAAATGAAAAATAATGACTGTTAATCTAATACAATTCAGTGAGCATATGCTCATTTACTGGATTATTATAATGTATTTTGTTTGCATTTTAAATGAACGCACAAATTATCAATTTCAAAATGTTTAGCCTTTCATTTTATTTAATGAATCTACAGAAAGAAAAAATGTTTCATTATGTCCAACACCATCTATCTATCTATCTATCTATCTATCTATCTATCTATCTATCTATCTATCTATCTATCTACAGTTAGGTCCAGAAATATTTGGACAGTGACAAAAGATTTGGCATTTGAGCTGTTTACCAAAATATATTCAAGATACAGTTATACAATCAATATGGGTCTAAAGTACAGACTCTCAACTTTAATTTTCAGGTATTCATATGCTAATTAGAGTAAGACTTTAGGAATTACAGCTCTTTAATATATATCTGCCTCTTTTTAAAGGGACAATTATCTCTAAAGCTCTTTAATGGGCTGCATCAGCTATTCTCTCATTAATCCTTTTTCAATTAAGCAGGTATAAGGCTTGGAGCTAATTCCTTGTGTGGCATTTGAATTTGGAAGATGCTGTGAACCCACAACATATGGTCAACGGAGTTCTCAATAAAAGTGTAACAGAACATTAATAGGCTGAAAAAAACAATTCATCAGAGAGATAGTTCTGGAAAATCACTCTTTGAACAGAGGAAACTAAGATAAACCTTTACAACAATCATGGGAAGAAGAAATTAAGGAGAAGGTTTGGAGCCGCTTATGATCCAATGCACACCACATCCACTATAAAACATGGTGGAGGCTGTGTGATGGAATGGCCATGCATGGCCTCCAACATCACTTAGTCACTAGTGTTTGTTGATGATGTGACTGAAGAAAGAAGCAGCTGGATGAATTCTGAAATGTACAGGGCTACACTTTCTGCTTTCAACCAAATGAAGCAAGGCGTATTGGAATGATCTTCACAGTACAATGACCCAAAACATACTATGAAGGCAACCCAGGAGTGACTTCCATGATTTCCAGACTTCAGGCAATCGCTCTCTACAAAGTATTAAAAATGAACATTTCATTTATGGTAAAGTTAATTTGTCCAATTACTTCTGAACCCTTGAAATGAGGAGGCTTTGTAGAAAATGGCTGCATTTCCTAAACATTTCACAGGATACTTTTGTTTAACCCCTTAATGTCTACACTCAATTGTTTCATTGTAAATACAAAATGGTGGCATGGAGAGCCCAAATCACAAGTATTTAGTGATTGTCTAATATTTCTGGACCTAATTGTCTCTATATATCTATTTATATTTTATCTTTCTATCCATAGGTTTACTACCAAGTAAAATTATTTTTGTAATATTAAAGAGCAGGGCTGTGGAGTCGGTAAGCCAAATCTCCAACTCCCAACTGCGACTCCCGACTCTGACTTCCTCAAACAATGGCTCATGTTTAAGCGATAAATTTAATGTACTAAATTGGTAACATCTGGCTTTTCATCACCATTATGATACATTAATCAAACTAAGTCCTGTTCATGCTAGCAATTCTCAAATGAGTGTAGACCTTCATTTCCAGTGCCTTTTTCCTCTGATCTGTCAACTTCACTACTGAGCATATACATAAAGTGAAGCACAGATTCATCTCAACTAAAAACCTAGAGTCTTTAGATCAGGAATAGAACAGATATTTATAGCACATTTCATAACTTTCCAAAATTCTAATTAATCATACTGCATTGAACTACTGTACCCAATGTATTATATATTTTAGTAGTCAGAGTTGGTACATTTTATAGTAACTCCGACTCCACCACAATGAACATCGACTATGACTTCACGGCGCCGACTCAACAGCACTGTTAAAGAAGTTATTAATTACTGTAGAAAGGTTTCTAGAAACAGCATCACATCTCTCAATGGGTTTTGTCAGATTAGCTCTATTCACTTAATTGAGAATGAGCTACACTTCTCAACATCCAGAAGAAAAAGTTGAGGAACTATGAAAATCACAAAGTAGACAGTCATGGTAATATTAAAATGATGAAAAATGGAAGCAAAAACTAAACTTTCAAACATCTCAATTTTACTTAGTGTGGAGTATGAGTGCCACCAACAGAAATGGCTTGCTATCAATGAGGTTATTAATGGATGTCTTAGGAATGTTTCTGCCATGCTTAATACATTTGAGTACTCAAATCATCAAGATCCGCTGCTGACAGCTCCCTTTGCAATTGCCAAATGATGATGACCCACACGTACTCAATTGGAAATATCTCTGGAGATGTTGCAAGGTATGGAGAGATGTTTAGGCCATACATGCAGCTCATTGTTATAAGCGTCCTAGCATTGTTAAATTGAAAAATGGCTCTTGGTACACTTTGAAGAAATGGTCAATAAACTGGGTCCACTGCTAAATATTTTGCTGAGCTGTTAGGCCAGCGTCACACTAGGCGTATGAAAATATGGTCCGTTTTTTTACGGCCGTAATACGCAGAAATGTTCCCAAAATAGTGATCTGTATGTCATCCATAGGCAGGGTGTGGCAGCGTATTTTGCGCATGTAAACCTCCGTATGTAATCCGTGCGGCGAGATTTTCTCGCCGGCTTGCAAAACGGACATACGATGGGCTGAAATATTCATGAAAACATATATACAGTCTATATATATATATATACATACACATATATATATATATATATATATATATATATATGTCAGTGAGACACACATATATATATATTTAATACAGCGATAGCAGAAAGCCGGTAATTCAATTGCCGGCTTTTGCCATCTCCTTTTGCACATCTCCATGATATGAGGCATGGTTTACATACAGTAAACCATTTCATATCCTTTTTTTGCATATTCCTCACTGCTAATGTTAGTAGTTTATGTGTGCAAAATTTTGGGGCTGTAGCTGTTAAAAGAAAGGGTTAAATCGCGGAAAAAACTGGTGTGGGCTCCAGCGCAATTTGTTCCGCCAGAGTGGGAAAGCCAGTGACTGAGGGCAGTTATTAATAGCCTAGAGAGGGACAATGGTTATTGCCCCTCCCTGGCTAAAAACATCTGCCCCCAGCCACCCCAGAAAAGGCACATCTGTAAGATGCGCCTATTCTAGCACTTAGCCTCTCTCTTCCCACTTCCCTGTAGCTGTGGGATATGGGGCAATAAAGGGTTAATGTCACCTTGCTATTGTAAGGTGACATTAAGCCAGGTTAATAATGGAGAGGTGTCAATAAGACACCTATCCATTATTAATCCAATAGTAGTAAATGGTTAGTAAAACACACACATTAGGAAAAAATTATTTTAATGAAATAAAGACACAGGGTGTTGTAATAGTTTATTATACTCTCAATCCAATTGAAGACCCTTGTCACCTGAAACAAAGTTAAAATAAAAAAACAACACTATCCCATACCTTCCGTCGTTCAGTCTTGTCCCAAGCTGTAAATCCATCTGAAGGGGTTAAATAATTTAACAGCCAGGAGCCTGCTAATGCAGCTGTGCTCCTGCCTGTAAACATTGGGAAATGAATGGAGTGCAGGGGAACATAGCTACCTAGACTTGCTGTGATGCGCCCCCTGCTGGCATAACCTCATATGAACTTGAGGTTGGGAACTTCTGAATATTTTCCCACGCTTGAGTTCATATGAGTTTATGCCAGCAGGGGGCGCATCACCGCGAGTCTAGGTAACTACGTTCCCCTGCTTCCATTCATTCCCCAATGTTTACAGGCAGGAGCACAGCTGCATTAGCAGAGCTCCTGCTTGTAAATTAATTTAACCCCTTCAGATGGATTTACATCGTGGGACTTGACTATAACGACGGAAGGTATGGGATATTGTTGATTTTTTATTTTAACTTTGTTACAGGTGACAAGGGTCTTCAGTTGGATTGAGAGTATAATAAAATATTACACCATGTGTCTTTATTTCATTAAAATACTTTTTCCTAATGTGTGTGTTTCATTAACCATTTACTACTATTGGATTAATAATGCATAGGTGTCTTAATTGACACCTCTACATTATTAACCTGGCTTAATGTCACCTTACAATAGCAAGGTGACATTAACCCTTTATTACCCCATATCCCACTGCTACAGGGAGTGGGAAGAGAGAGGCTAAGTGCCAGAAAAGGTGCATCTTCCAGATGTGCCTTTTCTGGGGTGGCTGGAGGCAGATGTTTTTAGCCGGGGGGGGGCAATAACCATGGTCCCTCTCTAGGCTGTTAATATCTGCCCTCAGTCACTGGCTTTCCAACTCTGGTGGAGAAAATTGCGCAGGAGCCCAAGCCAGTTTTTTCCCTGATTTAACCCTTTATTTAAACAGCTAGAGCCCCCAAATTTAACACACATACACTTCTAACATTAGTAAAGAGGAATATGTAAAAAAAGAAAGAAGGGATATGAGATGGTTTACTGTATGCAAACCATGTCTCATATCATGTCGGGTTTGGGTAGGAGATAGCAAAAGCCGGCAATTGAATTATCGGCTTTTAAGCTATCTTGTGCTGCATTAAACATATGTGTGTCTCAATGACATATATATATATATATATATATATATATATATATATATATATACCTATACTATGTGTAGACATTTATTCTATCTATTCTATTCTAACATGTCAGTGTGATTTTACTGTGCTCCGCACTGAATTACCGGTGTTTCTATAGAACACCACTGCGTATTTCTCGCAAGTCACATGCATGGTCCATGTGCATTCCGTATTTTTCTCACCCCCATAGACTTTCATTGGTGTATTTTTTGCGCAATACGCTGAAAAACGCAGCATGCTGCGATTGTCTACGGCCTGTACAAGACCGTAAAATACTGTTGCGTAAAATGCGCCAGATAGGAGCTGGGCCATAGAGAATCATTGTACCATGTGCAATGCATATTTTCTGTGCCTCTCATATGTCCATAAACCTCACTAGTGTGACTCCGGCCTCAGTGTGCCTGAAATGAAAACTGGATGTATGTGGCGATCATAAATTATGCTACTCCACATCATAATTCCAGGAGTCGGACCAATGTCATGTTCTCTTTTGATAGGCTTTTCATGTCATTGCATACTTGGTCAAGCCTACATACTAAGTCATATGCAAGTGCCTACAAAGACAGAATCAGAAGACATTAGTGTGACATTGGGCAATGATTCAAACAACAAACTACAGGTGTTCCATTGATCTCATTTCACAATTCTCAAAGGTTATTATGGTGTAGAGCAAGACAGCAGTGAAGGCTGGGATGGAGGTTTATCCTCTTGATAGATGACTCCCGCTTATGTCTTGGAGGCAATAATCAGAGCTTTGTCTGGAAGCCATATGGGCAAATCCATGACTTCATGAGGAAACTTAGAGAATCCCTAGAGCTGTTATTCAACATTACAACACCAGGTTGAATATTGCTCATGCTACATTGAGCAGCATGCATGGCCTAAACTTACTACCATGGCTTGTAGCATTTTTGGACTTGTCTCGCACCAAGTACATCTGTGATGTCATTGGACAGCAATTGCAAACAAAGCTGCAAGCAGCAATTTTTAAAAATGTACATACCAATTCAGACATGATATCCTTACGCAAACATCAAGAACCTCATTTTTATCACTCAAGGAGTTTAAGTGTATTTCTGCAAGTGACATTAAACTAAATAAACTGAGATGTATAGAAAATTGTATTTCCATTTTTTCAACAGTTGCATATTATTTACATGTCCATAAACCTTGTGATTTTCATAAATTCTTGACTTTTCAATTCTGAGGAATGTATGGTGCAAAATACAGCCCATAGACAGATGTGGCACTGTTTATACAAAGTCTTTAACCCCCTCACGACCAGATGTATTTTCATTTTTGCATTTTTGTTTTTTGCTCCCTTTTTCCCAGAACCATAACTTTTTTTATTTTTCAGTCAATATGGCTATGTGAGGTCTTGTTTTTTGCAAGATGAGTTGTACTTTTGAAAGAAACCATTGGTTTTAACACATCATGTACAAGAAAACAGGTTAAAAAAATTCCAAGTGTGGTGAAATTGCAAAAAAAGTTCAATTTCGCAGTTGTTATTTTACCATGTTCACTAAATGCTAAAACTGACCTGCCATTGTGATTATCCATTTCATTTCAAGTTCATAGACAGACAACATGTCAAGGTTCTTTTTTATTTAAGTGGTGAAAAAAAAATCCAAAGTTCGGTAAAAAAAAAAAAGGTGCCATTTTCAGAGACCTGTAGCATCTCCATTTTTCATGATCTGGGGCTGGGTGAGGCTTACTTTTTGTGCGTCTAGCTGCTGTTTTTCTTAATACCATTTTGGTGTAGATTCAATCTTTTGATTGATTCGCCTGTTATTAAATTTTATTGCAACGAAGCGATGGCCAAAAAAACCTAATTCTGAGGTTTAATTTTTTTTTTCATTACGCCGTTTAGCAATCAGATTAATTATCTTTTTATATTGATAATTTTGGTGATTCTGAACACAGCAATACCAAATATGTGTATATTTGATTTTTTTTATAGCTTTATTTTGAATGGGGCTAAAGGAGGGTGATTGGATATTTATATATTTTTTTAATTTTAAAAAACATTGTTTTTTACTTTTTGCAAGCTTCAATAGAAGTTGCACTACTTTGATCTCCTCTGCTACACACATGCGATGATCAGATCAAGGATAATAATATACTTGATGTGAGGCCAGGGCGAGGCCGGTGTCTGAGCTCCAGGTTGATGAGCATAGAGCCACTGGGTGAGCTGGAATCAAGTTTCTATGATGATCAGATCACATGTGTGTAGCAGAAATGCTCATTTGCTATGAGCTCCGAACACCGGGTGGAGCTCATAGAAATTTGGCAATGACAGCCATAGAGGTCTGCTGGAGACCACTGGTTGTCATGTCAACACATCGGTGACCCACGATCATATGATGGGGTAACCATTGGTCGGGATTTACAATGTTCTTTCGGTAACCGTGAGTTAAATGCATTATGCATTTTACTAGTTAACAGCCATGAGTGGATCATGATTCTACCAGCAGCTGTTACAGGCACATGTCAGCTATATATCAGCTGACATGTGCCCAGAAAGGTGCGAACTCAGTGCCGGAGTCCGCACTGAACAGCGGGAGTCCGACATTGGCATAATATTACGCCCGATGACGGAAAGGGGTTAATGAACATTTCCAGTGCCATAAGAGAAGACGTACACTGAGAGTATTTATTTTGAAAATAACTTTCCCTTATTATGCTGGCTTATTTATGAGGTCAGATGGCTGCAGCTGTTACTAGCATATAGCAACCACCTACATATCGTGTTGACTGTCTTGTATCTGTTTAGGAACTATGTCACATTGACAATTGCCAAATTAGAAGGAAACTTTCACCTGATTCATGCTGTCTTAACTCCGAGCAGAATCTATCAAAGTTTGGCTGCAGCCTTATATGTTTCATTCTGACAAGGTACAGAATTTCAAAGAAAAAAATATTCAAAAAGCCAACTTGGGTTTATGTGTCTCAGATAACCAATCCCAGGCAGGTCACTTTTGGCTTCTCCAATGCCTTATCATCATGACCGACACAACACAGTCTATGTGAGTGCATAGGGAGAGAGGATGAAGCCTCAAGAGACTTGCCTCAGACTACTCATCTGAAAAGCATGGTCTCCAATAAGCTTTTCGAGATGTATTTCCGTGAAATGCAGTCACATTTCAGAGTAAAACATGCACAGAAGCAGTAAGGCATCCAGTGTCTGATTTTTACTGCAAGTTATTTGAGAAGCATGAATCTACCGTCAGGTATTTTAAGTCATAAATTAAATTAGGTGCAATGTTTTATTTCACTTACAGAAGATTATATTTCATAAACTTTATTCTCACTCTGCAACAAGAGTTGCATCTATGCCAAGGCAAGGAAATGTAGACAGATTTCTTCAAGATTGCAGTCTTACTCAATGCTAAAAATAGTTTGCACCTTTTGGAAAAATGTTTTGAGGGTTATTTTTTTCATTCAAAGTATAGTAATAGTGAAGAAACCATCCTGGAGATTCCTTACAGTTCTGTGATAAGTTACAGTAGTGTTGGTGATGGGGCAGCTTTGTAATGCCATGCAGATGTCCATGGAAAGCTCACAATGAAATTATAATTCAGTGTTGTCACAAGCAGCTGAGGCATTAGTACTAATGCTCACATACTATATACTGTATGTATCATATCTTTAACACAGTGTGAAATAATTATTTTTCAACTGTACAGAAATTACACAGCCAACAAAATACTATTAATAGGTTATACGAGCATGTAGGGCATAATCAGTAATATATTTACAACTTGCGCTGTCATAAGCGGTAATGTTGAATGTCCACTAGTGTTGAGCGATACCGTCCGATACTTGAAAGTATCGGTATCGGAAAGTATCGGCCGATACCGGCAAAGTATCGGACCTAATCCGATACCGATACCCGATACCAATACAAGTCAATGGGACTCATGTATCGGACGGTATTCCTGATGGTTCCCAGGGTCTGAAGGAGAGGAAACTCTCCTTCAGGCCCTGGGAACCATATTAATGTGTAAAATAAAGAATTAAAATAAAAAATATTGCTATACTCACCTCTCCGACGCAGCCTGCACCTTACCGAGGGAACCGGCAGCGTTGTTTGCTTAAAATTCGCGCTTTAACTTCCTTACGTGAAGTCCCGGCTTGTGATTGGTCGCACGCCGCCCATGTGGCCGCGACGCGACCAATCACAGCAAGTCGTGACGTAATTTTAGGTCCTTCAGTATTTTAAAATTACGTTCCGGCGTTGTGATTGGTCGCGTCGCGGTCACATGGGCGGCACGCGACCAATCAGAAGCCGTGACGTCACGGAAGGAAGGAAAAGCGCGCATTTTAAGCAAAGAACGCTGCCGGTTCCCTCGGTAAGGTGCAGGCTGCGTCGGAGAGGTGAGTATAGCAATATTTTTTATTTTAATTCTTTCTTTTACACATTAATGTTGTTTCGATACCGATACCCGATACCACAAAAGTTTCGGATCTCGGTATCGGAATTCCGATACCCGCAAGTATCGGCCGATACCCGATACTTGCGGTATCGGAATGCTCAACACTAATGTCCACCCCTTATAAAACTTCTTCATAGTCAGGATACTGATTGCTTGTCCTTAGGCCAGGTGTACACAATTGTATTTTCCATCCAAATTTGATCTGACAAAACATCCGATCGCACTTGGAACAATGTTAGTCTATGGGGCCACACACATGTCTGAAGTTTTACTTGGACTATCTCTTTGCATGAGTTTGATCCAATATTTGTATTTCACTCGGCCATGCAAGTCCATGAGTGCCTGGGAATGATTGGATTGCACTCGAATGACAATTTACACTGACACAATAAAGAAGATATAGAAATTTAGTTCTCCCTCTTCTCATCTTGAAAGGTTTGCTCATCTCTATGTATAATATCATTTGAGGGCCATGGAAATATTAAGAACTTTAAAATTAACCTGCTATATTTGTTAAAAGGAACCTGTCACCCCCCCTGGCGTTTGTAACTAAAAGAGTCACCTTGTGCAGTACTAATGCTGCATTCTGACAAGGTGGCTCTTTTAGTTTTTGGTGCTGTAACTGCAGAAATAATCGATTTTGCAATTTGTCCAAAATACCTTGAAATAGTCCTGGGGCAGGTCTTTCCCCCACTAATGCAAACGCAGCAGCGCCATCACTCATGCCCTCTTGGCACCTGGCGCCGCCTCCTCAGAGTCGTTTTCAACTGTCCCGGTGCCTGCACTGTTATGTTATGCCTTGGGCATGCGCAGTTAGCGCTGCCCATCTTCTGACATCATTTGATGTCTTGCTGACTGCACCTGTGTGGCCGCACTGCTCGAGAACCCGCCCTGCAGTGTGAATAAATCAGAAGACGCTGCGGGGCGGGATCCCGGGAAGGCGCAGTGAGCAAAACATTAAATGATGTCAGAAGACCGGCAGCGCTAACTGCGCATGCCCAAGGCATAAGATAACAGCACAGGCGCCGAACATTTGAAAACATCGCTGAGGAGGCAGCGCCAGGCGCCAAGAGGGCATGAGTGATGGCGGTGCTGCGTCTGCATTAGTGGAGGAAAGACCTGCCCCAGGAATATTTCAAGGTATTTTGGACAAATTGCAAAATAGATTATTTCTGCAGTTACAGCACCAAGAACTAAAAGAGCCAAAAGAGCCACCTTGTCAGAATGCAGCATTAGTGCTGCACAAGGTGGCTCTTTTAGTTACAAACGCCTGGGGGTGACAGGTTCCCTTTAAAAGAGTTAGGTAACTTACCCATATGTGGTGGATGGAACTGTCTCTTTTAGATGATGCATGTGGTGTTAGATTGTACTGAGGATTTTGATTCTCGCTCTTTCCAGGTTTGTGTCAGTCAGTTTGGAGCACAGTCAAGTAATTATTTAAAAGAGCTAGGAGTTCAGATGTCATCTGCTGCTGTCCCTCAGTTTATTAAAACATTAGAACAACAATGCTGCAAAATTCTACGTAGAGTCAACATGCCCAAATACTGGTCCTGGCATCAGGGCAATAATACAAGCAAGAATGATAGATTGCTAGTACTGTTGCTCCCCCCATCACCTTTCTTTATGTGTCTTTGTGACCCTCCTTAAACCTATAGGATTTGCATACTTTTGAGCATATACATAGAAAGGTGTTCAAATATTCTACTTACAAAGTATTGTTTAGTGAGTGACAATAGATTGCTATAACATGAGGTAGAGATCAGTGGCATTTTGAACCTACCTGAGAATTGCTACAGCCTGCTGCAATCTGAATATTAATATCTTTTATCCAAACTTTACCTTGTGTGCCATTAGCGTCACTCTATTCCTGCGATGTCGTCCTCTTGAGAGGAAATCTCATTTGTGCGTCTTACCGTTTTCTACTTTTCTTCGTAGTCTTCCATCCCCTTCTGTATGCCGGAGAACACTAGGAACAGACCTTACACAAACCTACTGTGCTCATAGAAGGGCAGAAGACTAAGTAGGATAGAAGAAAACAGTAAGTCACATGTGCAATATTTCCTCTCAAGCGGCTGACATCACAGGGACAGAGTGATGCTGATGGGAGGTGAAATTTCTAGAGATGAAGTGCGGAGGCAAAGTTTTCTTCCAGGCAACGACCTGTCCAAAGCTGAGAAGAGTTCATTTACATAAAATGATAAATGACTATTTCTCAATGACAAGGCATCTGAAATGAGGCATACAGGTAGGACTTTTTTCAGTATTCTATAACCTGTATGCCCATATGAATAGTTTAGATAGGTCAAATATGGTGACATTCTTTTTAGTTCTCTGCCACTCTTCCATCCTTCTGCCTACCCAAACATTCAGCAATGGGCAATTTATAAAACTTTCTTTTTAAAATGTTATTAGGATTGGTTGATACCACTCCCCACAACCTGGTGCCCTGTACACTGGATCTACAAAGCACACTGACAAATATGGCCCTGGGAGTAATACGCATTGTACATTTTTCCCTAGGGTAGAATAGCTTTTTAGCAAGCAGCTATAGCAGTTGGCAATCATATTATTAGCCTAGCCTGCTGGGTTCCTTTCGTTATCTGCTTAGCATCGCTATCATTAACTGAGCGAGTGGTATTATTTGGAAAAAAAGTAAACTATCATGATTCATCTGTCAATGACATGTACATTTTGGTCATTTCCTATATTCTTACACTATTTCAACATTATGTCCATCATTTTAGTGATTTCAAATGATTTAAATGGTAAGTATTGCAAGATTACTCATCACTTTGAAGGCTTATCACATATCACATTTTTCTACATGACCCTGAATTTTCTTTCTGCTTTCTCAATCTCTTTAGTGTCAGTGTCCTTTTCCTTTGTATGTTTTCTTAGTACAGTGAATGGATAATACTCTAAATATGAACCCCTTGTTCACTTTCCTTAGGAGAGGAATTTCACAATAGATGCAATTGTGATTTGTAATACTGTTTGTGTACTGAAGCCTTTGTAAAGCATCTACTGATATATTGCTGAACCTCTCTGCTCTTTTCTAAAGCTCTTTCTAGCGCTGTTTTAAATGAAGGTAAAGCATGTGGGCAAATACAAAATGAAGCCAGACGAGACAATGGTAGAAGAGACACAACTGACTCTTCTTTAAGCCAGGTTATTGACAAGTAAATAAACTGTTTAACTGTTTTGCAGGATGCCCTAAGATAAGATTGAAGGTTAAAAGAAAAAAAAAGTCAGTCTGTAAATCAAACAGCTATACAGGATAAATCACATTTTACCAAATAGCAATATATCAAAGGAAGACTGCAGAATTTGAACTTTTTTTCCTAGTTTTGTTGCCTGTTTTGATCTTGAAATAGTGATGCTTCATCTATCTATATAATCATCTAAGGGGTACTTCCATCTGTCTGTCTGTCTGCTTGTCTTTAATGGAAATCCCGTGTTCTCAATGAGTGACAGGCTTAGTCCAGCTGCAAATTGGCCCCTCCCTACTCTCCTCCAGTCAGTGCCCCCTCTCTACTCCCCTCCAGTCAGTGCCAGTGTGTCACCCCATCCCTGACCAACTTTTTACTATTGATGCTGCCTATGCAGCATGAATAGTAAAAAGATATATACTGTTAAAAATACTAAAAAAAAAAAAATTGTGCTATTCTCACCTTCCGCACTCCACCGATGCGCGCGATGCTGCCGCCAGCTTCCGTTCCCAGTGATGCATTGCGAAATTACCCAGATGACTTAGCGGTCTCGTCCGGACAGCTTCAGTGGACGCCGGAGGGTGAGTATATAACTATTTTTTATTCTAATTTTTTTTTAACAGGGATATGGTGCCCACACTGCTATATACTACGTGGCCTGTGTTATATACTGCGTGGGCTGTGGCATATACTGTGTGGCCTGTGTTATAAACTACGTGGGCTGTGTTATATACTACGTGGGATGTGTTATATATTACGTGGGCTGTGTTATATACTGCCTGGCTGCTACATACTATGTGGGCAGTGTTATATACTGCGTTGCCTGTGTTATATACTGCGTGTCCTGTGTTATATACTACGTGGGCTGTGCTATATATTACATGGGCTGTGTTATATACTGCCTGCCTGCTATATACTACATGGGCAGTGTTATATACTGCGTGGGCTGTGCTATATACTACGTGGCCTGTGTTATATACTGCATGGCTGTGCTATATATTACATGGGCTGTGCTATATACTACGTGGCTGTCTGTGGTATATACTACTGTGCTAAGCATGACATACACATATACATACATATTCTAGAATACCCGATGCGTTAGAATTGGGCCACCATCTAGTATGATATAAAACAATAAAAATGTCATAGAAACCACAGTTTTCAAATGTTCTGTTCTAGCTATGGCCGTTCTACTTGTCATCTCTTCTGAAAAATGAAGTTTAAAAGGTCCCATCTGTTGTAAGGCTAATTTCACATTTGCGGCTGAGTCCGCAGCATCATGTCCACAACCACAAACGCAGGCAAAAAAGTGTGCCAACGCAGCATTTTTTAACCGCATCAGCTTATGCATGATGGCAAAAAATGCTGCATTTGCATGTGTTTGCACTTTTTATGCTCATGCGGTCGATATTCCAGGAGGGCGTGTCTCAATGGGCATGTCTAAATCAGTTCCTGGACATGCGCTGTTCAGGTAGTATGCAAGCGCAGCAAACGCATGCGTACGCATGCGTTACCATAGACAGTAATGCATTTTTTTAACGCACCCGTCTGCATGCGCATGCCTACGCATATTTGACAGAAATTTACCACCTCAAAAGTTGCGTTAGCAGCACCTCGCCGCACACCGTGAAAAGACGCAAGCGCAGGCGAATGCATGCTAACGCATGAACCTGCATCCACAATATAAAAGATATTAAATCAAGACGCATGCGAATGTAGAAACGCTGCGGACACAACCGCAAATGTGAAACCGGCCTAAGGGCCTAAATATGTTAATATCAGTGTAAAATTGATGGCTAGGAAGGCCAGCTATGGGCTCTCCAGCTATTCTGCTAAGTGCAGTTGCGACTAAACAGTTCTTGTTTAGGAGCAGGAGAGGTAAGACACTATGGGAGAGATCTATTAAGAATGCTGTCTTCATTCTCACAAAAAGAAATCTGTCTTGCACAACATTTATTGTATGTTAGACACATTTTCAGTCTTGTTTGAACAGGAGATATGGCTTCATATGAAATGAAGGTGACCACATGAGAAAACGGTACAGATGGAGATACCAAACTTTGCCCTGAAATTGTGTCAAAATTATGGTGCAAAGTAAGCCAACTGTTACTGTAGGTAATGTAAACTTAGATCAGATGATCTAAAGATGTTCAAAATTTATCAACAGCATGCTACACTTTATTAAATGTAACATTTTTATACTGCATATTCAAAGCCTGTGCTTTATAAAAGATATTTTTAGGGAATCTTCTCTTAAGCTGGTGTTAGGTATGGGGTTAAGTATGGCCAGCTTTAAATGGTAACACAACTCTGATCCTGGCTCATGTGGAGGAATATTTCTTGGTTATTTTGGATCTTAAAGATATGCAAGGCCAATAATCACATATAAGCACAGGTATAATTACTAGCTTTAGCAACAGCAAAAGTCTATTGACTAAACACAATGCACAGCCAGAGTGAATTAGCAGTACTGAAAAAGAGGTATCATTTTCTTTAACTATGACCATACCATGTCATACAAAAATATCTTGATGCAGACAGCTATAACTAGAAACTTAGTACACATCAGTCATTGAACATGTCAAGATAGTTGTTGAATTAAACTTTTCTACATTAGAATATCATGCTACAATGTGATATGTGTATCATATTAGGCAAGCCCAAAGTTGTTAAATAGGCCTGTGAGTCAATTGCATGGGAACTCTGTTATTGTTATCAGTGCGCACATACTCTACATTCCTCTCAATGTGTCTTGTGACAAGACATGAGCGAGCCTTTCAAGTTTCAGTTTGGTTAGCTGAACGTATCGATGTTCACCGCACAGATCGACGAATGTACCCAAACCCCGTTAAATTCAATGGGAGACCAAACCAAACGTACACACAACACCATAAGGGGTCATAAAAAGCTTCTCCAACAGCTAAAATTAGAGGCGGACACCATGAAAAGTGGCACCAATCGACCCACAGTAGAAATTTTCTAATGGCACAGCAGCAGTCAGCCATGGGACATGCATGAGGTATCTGAGTCTGGGCCAGCATTTCCAGCTTTGAATAGAAGTTTCAATGAAGACCTGGTGGTTAAGGGAGCGATGTAAGCCTTCTTTGCTGGTAGCACTGATACCTCATGCAACAGCTGCAATTTCTTTTTCCAGTCCACACTCAGATGGCACAAACATCTTGTTAGGGCTAGCGGAACGCACCGAGGAAAATAGTTTTTATTGTCATTGGTGCGTTTGCAGCCCGGGGTCCACCGTGCAGGAGAACCTGCTGCTAGACAAATGGCAGCACTATATGGCGGTATTGGCTAGCTCGGTTAACTCATAGAGCAGCCGTGAATGCAAAGCTCTGCGCCCTGTTAACTTCACAGGAGCACAGGCTAACTACCCAAGAGAGAGCTGTCAGTGGTCATGCATGCACATAAAACTCCTCGCCGGATGTGCCAGCATTCTAGGGGCTTATTTCAGCCAGGTCCCTGAATGTACTCAGACACACAAACTCCTCGCCGGAGGTGCCAGCATTCTAGGGGCTTATTTCAGCCGGGTCCCTGAACACACTCATACAAGACCACACTGGCGCAAAGTACTTAAATAAAGAGCAATACTAGCGCAAGGCCCTGCGGCCATGCGAGCCTTAAATAGTTGCAGCACGCACAGGACCTTCCTGGAAGGACCAATGAGATGCTGCCGCAAAGCCTGAGCACCTTCAGGACCTTCCTAGAGGACCAATGGGCTTTGCTGCAGTATCCCAGCATGTGACCCTCGATCTCCAATGAGAGATCTTACCCTGGGCATGCTCAGAAGGAGAAAAGCAAGACTTAGTCCCAAAAGCGTCTGCTCGCCGCTGCCCAGCGCTGACTACAATAGCAGAAGCTGGAAGAGCAGCAGTAATCCTACTCACAGAGTCACATTGAGCGAGACGCTGAGACTGACGTCTCCGCTGAGCAGCCTCCACTGTGGCAGGAGAAGAATGGGAGACCGCAGCGGAGATGGCCTGAGATTCCCACTGTGCAGAGGCGGGAACTCGACCCCTAACATTACCCCCCTCCTTGGGCCTCGCTACGCTCGAAGGCAGCAATGAGCTGCGGAGCCCTAATGTGCTCAGCAGGCTCCCAAGACCTGTCCTCAGGACCATAACCCTTCCAGTCCACCAAATAAAGTTTTTTGCCACGTACCACCTTGCACCCCAAAATAGCGTTCACCTCGTAATCGTCCGTAGACGAACCCGATATCCCAGCAGATGACTTGGAAAACCGGGACATGTGTACGGGTTTCAAGAGGGACACATGAAAGGTGTCAGTGATACCCAGGCATGGCAGAAGGGCTAAACGATAGACCACAGGGTTAACCTGTTCAAGGACCTTGAAATGACCCAAGTAGCGAGGTGCAAACTTAGTGGACTCAACTCGCAGCCTGATGTTACGGGCGGAGAGCCACACCAAGTCACCAGGAGCAAAGGTCGGAGCGGGGCGCTGATGTGCATCGGCGGAAGACCTAATTCTCTGCTTGGAGGCCCAAATGGCATCCTGAGTGCGGTCCCAAATATCCCATGCCTCCACAGCCCAGTCTGCCACCCTGGAGTCGACGGAAGACACGGGCATAGGCACAGGTACCCGCGGATGCTGACCACAGTTGAGGAGGAATGGGGTTTGTCCAGTGGAGTCGGCTACAGCATTGTTCAGCACAAACTCCGCCCACGGTAGCAAGGATGCCCAGTCATCCTGCCTGACTGATTTTTGATCTGGCGAGGTACATCTTTTGAGTTACAGAATTTTATACGGGATTTGAACAAGAACACTTTGAATATACATCTTACGTACAAATGTAATTTTTCTTGTATTGATTTTTTAGATGTCCTGGTGGAGAGGGGTGAGGATGGTTTACTTTTGACCAGTGTTTTCCGTAAAGAGACGGCTGTGAATGCTGTCTTACATGCTTCATCGTCTCACCCACCCCATGTGATTGATGCGGTCCCTACGGGCCAATTCCTCCGACTCAAAAGGATATGCGCTACCAATGAGATGTTTGAAACCCAGGCTGCAGATCTGAAGAATCGCTTTATGGACCGTGGCTACAGCAGAAGGAGTATCAAGAAGGCCTATAATAGGGCGAAACATTCGAATCGTCACCATCTCCTTTATTCATCGAAGCAAATCAAGCATACGAATCAGGTCAGACTCATAACACAATATCACTCCAGGTGGAGGGAAATGTCTGATATTCTGGCTAAACATTGGCCGATTTTGCTTATGGATCCTGTACTGAAGCAGTATTTGCCTCCCTACTCTTCGGTTACAGCACGTAGATCCAGGAATTTAGGTGACCACTTGGTCAGGAGCTACCTCCCACCGGTGCCCCCTCCCACAATTTTTCCTAGTGCAACTAATACTAACCGTCCCCAGTGGGGTTGTAGACCTTGTGGAAAATGTATTGCATGCCCGAACATTGAGTCTGCCACTCACTTTCTCTCCTCTGACGGTCGTGAGTTTGTGATCACTCATACCATCAATTGTTTAATAACTATGGTGGTATATCATGGGACTTGCCCTTGTGGCAAGATATATATTGGACTCACGACACGTACCCTCAAGGTCAGAGCACGTGAACATGTTTGCGATATTTTGGCAGCCTCCAAAGAAGAGAATGTGGACTGCCTAAAAACCATTCCTAGGCATTTCAAGCTTTACCACTCATGTGATCCTTCTGGCTTTAAGATTAAGGGCATTGACCGCCTGATTGTTAACCTACGTGGCGGTAATTTGAGTCGCCATTTGGCACAGAAGGAATCACGGTGGATATGGAAACTTAAGACGTTGCATCCCCATGGCCTTAATGAAACTTTGAGTTTCGCCCCATTTTTGTGATCATCCCTGGTACACCTTTTAATTGGCATTGTTTTTATTTATTTCTTTCGCTTTTTTGTAAGAAAATTTTTTCTTTTCCTTTGTGTCACTCTGTTTTTAACCATTTTTCATTCTTTTTTAGGTTTGGCCTGTCGTGGCCTTTTTAACTCATTTGTATAAAGGAATATACCTATTTGGAATAGGAATGGGAACGTATTTATTTGGTTCGGATTAATGCGGGACTTCATCTTCATATCAGCATTTTCTCATATTGCATATTTCATTTTTGTTATATATATTTTTTACATATTGTTATATTTTTTAGAATTTATTTTTAGCTGTGTTTGGTATTGTACTTCTTAGTGCTATTTATACATTTGTTATAAATGCTGCATTATGCACTTTGCACAAATATTGCACTTTATTCTGCACACTTATACGTACTTAATTTTTTGAGCTGCATGTGTGTTTTGCAGCTCACCTAGTGTATAACATATGTTCTATGGTACAATGTTGCACTTTTATGCATATATTTCTGTCCTGTGCTTTCTATTTAATATGTCTCACATGCACTTTTGCACTTTATTGTATCATGTGTTTTTGGGTCTGCATATAACCGAGCCTTTCATTGTATTCAGCCTTGTTTACACTTGGTTGGAACTGATTGTTCATTCTATTATGTGGCCACTTACCAGATCCGGTGCGCATGCGCACCGGCACTCCGTTGCTGGGCGTCTCCGACGGCGTCTCTTTAGCTTGGTGCTGGGTCGCGCCATCTTGGCCGCTCACGTGCTTCCATGTGGGCGGGGCTTGCTGGCGCCTCCTACATCTCGCCTGACGCCCTCGGCGCCGCTCTTGCCACGATCCGTCTGCGCATGCGCCGACATACGGTGCTGGTTTTCACTCCTGATTGGCCTCCCATTCTCATAAAAAGCGTACATTCCCATGATGCCATACCCCCGGAAGAAGGCACAGCGCCGAAACGCGCGTTGGGGTGGGTGGCATCGTGGTCCTGCAGGTAATTATTGTTACTATTGTTCACTCTTTGTAGGCGCATCATCTGGTCTGATTTATTGGCCCGGTACCGGCGTATGTGATATCTGACACACGGTGTATTGACCCATAGATTTACTGCCTGGTCTTTTGTGGCTCATGACTTCAGTTACCTTCTGATTATTAGCGCTCGTCAACTTATTTGTACCTGTTTTGCCTGCTAGTGACCACCCTGCCACCTGTTTGTGGTGTGCTCCCTGTCATTTTCTGTGTGTTTTTATGCTTGTTTTGTTACCCTTTTAATCAATAAAGATTTCTCATGTTTACTTTGGTTCTTATGGTGCTTTTCTGTTCCTCCTTGGATTTCCTATCCTGCCTGACTGAGACCAAATGTCGCAGATACGTGACCAAGGTCTGGTTGGCCCTCTCTACCAACCCATTCGTCTCGGGATGATATGCGGAAGAGAGATTTAACTCAATGCTGAGAATACGACAAAGCTCTCTCCAGAACCGAGACGCAAACTGGGGACCCCGGTCACTGACAATTTTGTCTGGCATACCGTGTAGGCGGAAGATATATTTTATGAACAACGCTGCCAAGGCCCGTGCAGAAGGTAACCATGGAAGCGGCACCAAATGCACCATTGTAGAAAAATGATCAGTGATAAACCAAATGATGGTACAGCCACGAGACTTTGGCAAACCCACCACAAAGTCCATCCCGACCATTTCCCAGGGCCTGTCTGCCACCGGCAAGGGATAGAGTAATCCAGCTGGCTGTTGTCGAGGAGACTTATTTTTGGCGCAGGAGACACACGCCTGAATATAATCTCTGACATCACGTACCATATGTGGCCACCAGTATGTTCTCACCAACAGCTCAGATGTCCTCTTTGTCCCAAAGTGTCCACCCACCCTGGACGAATGAGCCCAAGAGAGAACCTCTGGTCGCAAATTAATGGGCACAAAAGTCTTGCCCGGAGGCACAGACTCTAGCGAAACCGGAGCTACGGTTCTCAGACTCTCGGAAGGGACAATAAGCCGAGGCTCTCCTTCCTCCTCCTCAGATGACACAACAGAGCGAGAAAGGGCATCAGCACGAATGTTCTTCTCCCCAGCGAGATAATGGAGGGTGAAATGGAACCGGGAGAAGAACAAGGACCATTGTTGTGAAGTCTGCTTTTGGGTTCCCTCCGGTGGTAGCAGGTGGTAATGCAGTTGTCCCTGGGTTGCAGTCCTGGTCAGGTGTGTCTGCTGATTGCAGTTCTGACTGGGGTATTTAGGTGTGCAGGATTCATTAGTCCTTGCCAGTTGTCAATTGTTGTTGGGAGGTGTTGGACCTTTGCCTGGTTCCTCCTGCCTTTCTGCCAAATCAGCAAAGATAAGTGTCTGGTTTTTTTTCTGTGGCACACATGCTGTGTACTTCATTATTCAGTGCTATTCTTTTGTGATTTCTTGTCCAGCTTAGATTGTGTCAGTATTTTCTCAGTCTTGTTGGATTCTCTGGGGTTGCAGATATTCATTCTACGTCTTTAGTTAGATTGTGGAATTTTTTGTATTATCTGCGGTGGATATTTTTGGAAGGGTTTTATTACTGACCGCCTAGTATTCTGTCCTATCCTTTCCTATTTAGCTAGAGTGGCTTCTTTTGCTAAATCCTGTTTTCTATCTGCGTGTGTCTTTTCTTCTCCTACTCACAGTCATTATTCATGGGGGGCTGCCTATCCTTTGGGGTTCTGCTCTGAGGCAAGGTAGTATTCCTTTTTCCATCTATAGGGGTATTTAGTCCTCCGGCTGTGTCGAGGTGTCTAGGGTTTGTTAGGCACACCCCACGGCTACTTCTAGTTGCGGTGTTAGTTCAGGATTTGCGGTCAGTACAGGTTCCACCGACTCCAGAGAAAGTTTCATGCGGCTCCAAGGTCACCGGATCATAACAGACCATCTGGCCTGGCGAGAATTTAGCCACTGAGCTGTTTGCAAATATAATAAATTTTTGTGGTCCGTGAAGACTTGAAAGGGAAAACGAGCCCCCTCCAAGAGATGTCTACACTCAGAGAAAGCCAACTTCATCGCTAGCAACTCCCTGTCCCCGATGGAATAATTCTTCTCCGCTGGTGTAAAGGTCTTGGAGAAAAAGAAGCAAGGATGCTTCTGACCTTATGCATCCTTTTGGAAAAGGACCGCTCCTGCACCAACAGATGAGGCATCCACCTCCATGATAAACGGCTTATCTACATCGGGACGATGTAGAATGGGAGCGCTAGCAAAATGAGACTTGATAGAAGAGAAGGCCCTGGAGACCTCTTCTGACCACAATTTGGGATTTGCTCCCTTCTTGGTGAGGGCTACCAAGGGAGCTACCAAAGTTGAGAAGTGGGGAATGAACTGGCGGTAATAATTAATGAACCCCATAAAGCGCTGCACCGCTTTAAGAGAATGAGGTTCTTGCCAGTCCATCACAGTTTGTAGTTTGGCAGGATCCATAGCCAATCCCTGGGCTGAGATGATATAGCCCAGGAAAGGTAAAGACTCCTGCTCAAACATACACTTCTCCAACTTAGCATACAGGGAATTTGCCCGTAAGAGGTCGAAGACTCTGCCAACATCTCTCCGGTGGGAGTCAATATCAGGAGAAAAGATGAGAATATCCTCCAGATAGACTACAACTGAGGTGGAGAGCATATCCCAGAAAATGTCATTGACAAAGTCTTGGAAAACGGCTGGGGCATTACAGAGCCCGAAGGGCATCACTAGATATTCATAGTGCCCATCTCTGGTGTTAAACGCCGTCTTCCATTCGTCCCCCTCACGGATGCGAATCAGGTTATATGCACCCCGCAGATCTAATTTGGTAAATACCCTTGCTCCTTGTAGCCTATCAAAAAGCTCAGAAATCAAGGGCAGCAGGTATTTATTCTTAACGGTAATGGCATTAAGACCCCTGTAGTCTATGCAAGGACGTAACTCTCCATTCTTCTTCTGGACGAAAAAGAACCCCGCCCCTGCCGGTGACACTGACTTCCTAATGAACCCTCTTGCCAAGTTCTCCTGGGTGTATAGAGACATAGCCTTAGTCTCTGGGAGAGAGAGGGGATAGACACGTCCCCTAGGAGGTTCTGCTCCAGGCAAGAGATATATAGGACAGTCATAGGGACGGTGAGGCGGAAGGGTCTCAGCAGCCCTCTTGGAGAAAACATCTGCATAGGACCGATAGCATTCAGGAAGAGAAGACAGATCTGCGATTATTTCAGTGGTGGAAACCAGAAAGCACTCTTTCACACATCTGCCCTTACAAGACTCACTCCAACCCAATATCCTCCAAGAGGACCACTCAATATGTGGAGAGTGAAAACGGAGCCAGGGTATTCCCAGCAAAATCTCATCCATTCCCTCTGGAAGAACAAGAAGGGAAATAATCTCCTGGTGGGATGGGGACATGGCTAATGTGAAAGGGACAGTCTGGTGTGTGATTTGTAATGGAAGTGTCGACACATTCACCAGTCTAACAGTTACTGGTTTAGTGAGCATCACCAGAGGTACATTGTGGCGCAGAGCAAAAGTAGAGGACATTAAATTTCCCTCAGCTCCTGAATCCACACAAAGCTCAACTGCAAGAGTGAATGAGTCCAACAGAATTGTCCCTTTAAAGGACAACTTGGAGGAAAAGGCCGCTGTGTCCAGTGAACCTTCTCCTATAGTCACTAGACGCGATCATTTACCCGACCACTGTGGACACTTGTTAGCATAATGTCCCAGTTGCTGACAATTTCTACACACCACAGGTACTCGAACGGTCTGAGACTTAGGTCCCGCTCGAGAAACCTCCATGGCCTCATGGGAGTCGGACGCCAGGACGGGAGATTCTAGAGGTTTGGCGAAGGTGGGAGCCAGCCGAAACCTCTGCCTACACTGGGTCCGCTCCAACCTCCGCTCGTTAAAACGGAGGTTGATGCGGGTAGAAATTGCAATGAGCTCCTCCAGTGTGGCGGGAATGTCCCTGGTGGCCAAGGCATCCTTTACATGATCAGCCAGTCCTTTCCAGTACACCGGAATAAGGACTTTATCCGGCCATTCTAACTCAGAGGCTAGAGTCCGGAATTGAACGGCAAACTGGCTGACCATGGACGAACCCTGAGTAATTGCCAACATTTGGAGAGCGGTATCATGAGTGACACGAGGTCCTAAAAAGACCTGCCTCAGAGCGTCCAGGAAGAGAGGAGCACTCTGCACTACACGATCATTGCTCTCCCAAAGCGGCGTTGCCCACTCCGATGCCCTGCCCGACAAAAGAGACAAAATGAATCCCACTCTCGCCCGTTCCGAAGGAAAACGTGCTGCCAGGACCTCAAGATGTATGGAGCACTGGCTCACGAATCCGCGACATAGTTTACTGTCACCAGAAAACTTTTCTGGAAGCGGGAGACGGGATATAGTCGGAGCAGGGGTGGTTGCGGACAAACTGGCTGCAGCTGCACTTGCAGCCTGAACAGCGACAGCAGTGACGTCCACAGCTGAGGTTGTACGCTCTAGAGCCGCCAACCTTCCCTCCAGCTGCTGGACGTACCGCTGTAAACGCTGATCGTCCGCCATTCACTAGCCAGAACCTGGCGCTAGTGTACTGTTAGAGGTAGCGGAACGCACCGAGGAAAATAGTTTTTATTGTTATTGGTGCGTTCGCAGCCCGGGGTCCACCGTGCAGGAGAACCTGCTGCTAGACAAATAGCAGCACTATATGGTGGTATTGGCTAGCTCGGTTAACTCACAGAGCAGCCGTGAATGCAAAGCTCTACTGTTATGACCCCAATGGCAGAGGGTCTCAAAAGTAAATACCAAGTCTGCAAACACAAAAAACCAGCTCATAGGGCAGTGGTAACTGGGCTGACCGTATATCTAAACCTAGCACCACAAATAGCAGCAGCCGGGGAACGTGCCTACGTTGGTTCTAGACGTCTCGCGCCAGCCGGAGAACTAACTAACCCTAGAAGGGAAAAGATAGACCTTTCTTGCCTCCAGAGAAAAGACCCCAAAAGTTGGATACAAGCCCCCAACAAATAATAACGGTGAGGTAAGGAGAAAAGACAAACGTAAGAATGAACTAGATATTTAGCAAAGAGAGGCCCACTGACTAATAGCAGAATATAGTAAGATGACTTATACGGTCAGCAAAAACCCTATCAAAATTCCCACGCTGGATATTCAAGAACCCCCGAACCGTCTAACGGCCCGGGGGGAGAATACCAGCCCCCTAGAGCTTCCAGCAAAATCAGGAATAAAATTTAGTACAAGCTGGACAAAAAATAATAGCGATACAAATAACCAAAAAACAAAGAAGCAGGACTTAGCTTAATTTTGCAAGATCCAGGACCAGCAGACAGGAGCAAACAGAAAGGAACTGATTACAACAATGCCAGGCACCAGACTGAGAATTCAGGAAGTTTATATAGCAACACCCCTGGACTAACGACCCAGGTGGGTGCCAAAACTGAAGAAAGACAATCCCAGAGTCATATCACTAGTGACCACAAGAGGGAGCCAAAAAAGTCAAATTCACAACACTGCGCCCTGTTAACTTCACAGGAGCACAGGTTAACTACCCAAGAGAGACCAGTCAGTGGTCATGCATGCACACAAAACTCCTCGCCGGAGGTGCCAGCATTCTATGGGCTTATTTCAGCCAGGTCCCTGACTGTACTCAGATACACAAACTCCTCGCCGGAGGTGCCAGCATTCTAGGGGCTTATTTCAGCCGGGTCCCTGAACACAATCTCACATGACCACACTGGCGCAAAGCACATAATTTAGAAAGACACTAGCGCATGGCCGTGCGGCCATGTGAGCCTTTTATAGCTGCAGCCCGAACAGGACCTTCCTGGAAGGACCAATGAGAAGCTGCCACAAAGCCTGAGCACCTTCAGGACCTTCCTAGAGGACCAATGGGCTTTGCTGCAGTATCCAAGCATGTGACCCTCGATCTCCAATGAGAGATCTTACCCTGGGCATGCTCAGAAGGAGAAAAGCAAGACTTAGTCCCAAAAGCATCTGCTCGCCGCTGCCCAGCACTGAGTACAATAGCAGAAGCTGGAAGAGCAGCAGTAATCCTACTCACAGAGTCAGATTGAGCGAGACGCTGAGACCGACGTCTCCGCTGAGCAGCCTCCACTGCGGCAGGAGAAGAATGGGAGACTGCAGCGGAGATGGCCTGAGATTCCCCCTGTGCAGAGGCGGGAACTCGACCCCTAACACATCTGTTTCATCGAGTACTATTGGTAGAAAACTGGAAGGAAAGTAACACAGGTAGTTGAGTGAAAGTAAGTGTGGGCCTGGCTGTCTGGGAGCCCTACTTCTACAGGCAACACACAACTCACCTTCCACTACAGGCAAACCACCAGATGGAGACACCATTTGGAGTCTCCACATTTCAAAAAATTGGCACTAGTGTTGAGCATTCCGATACCGCAAGTATCGGATATCGGCCGATATTTGCTGTATTGGAATTCCGATACCGAGTTCCGGTATTTTTGTGATATCGGAAATCGGAATCGGAAGTTCCCAGTGTATGGTTCCCAGGGTCTGGAGGAGAGGAGACTCTCCTTCAGGCCCTGGGATCCATATTCATGTAAAGAATAAAAGTAAAAAATATGGATATACTCACCCGTCCAGCGGCCCCTGGACCTTACCGATATAACCAGCAGCCTCCGTTCCTAAGAATGCAGTGAGTTTAGGACCTGCGATGACGTCGCGGCTTGTGATTGGTCGCGTGAGCGGTCACATGAGCGGTCACGAGACCAATCACAAGCCACAACGTCATCGAAGGTCCTTCACTGCTCAATCTTATGAACGGAGGGTGCTGGTTACATTGGTAAGGTCCAGGGGCTGCCAGACGGGTGAGTATATCCATATTTTTTATTTTAATTCTTTATTTTTTACATGAATATGGATCACAGGGCCTGAAGGAGAGTTTCCTCTCCTTCAGACCCTGGGAACCATCCAGGATACCTTCCGATACTTGTGTCCCATTGACTTGCATTGGTATCGGGTATCGGCGATATCCAATATTTTTTGGATATCAGCCGATACCATCCGATACCGATACCTTTGAGTATCGGAAGGTATCACTCAAAACTAATTGTCACACATCACTAAAGTAGCATTGATTTCCGCATCATAAAAAGAGTATAATAGGCCTCTCACACACCTTCCACAACAGTCAACCAACCAGATGGAGACCCAATTTTGAGTCTCCCCATTTCAAAAAATTGTTTGTAACATAAACAGCAGTAACAACAGCAAGCACAGAAACCAAGACAAAGGTGGAACTGACTGCAATATTCTGAGATCAATGCATGACACTAAAACCTACACCATCACCTACTCTGCTGGACTGCAAAAGTCATTGGAGATCCATGACTTGTTCATTTTGCTGAAAGTTTGGTGGTGTACATTTTCAGGGGCAGCTGGAAGTGCTTATCCACCAGGACAACATCAGCAGTGCTGAAGACAGGATCTGAGAGAATTCTGGTTGCCAGGCAAGACAAAACTTCCATGGCGTGACAGGCGAGCTCAGGCCACTCTTCCATTTTTGAAGACCAAAATGCAAAAGATTCAAAATTCCCCCTGATGGCACTGATAATGAGCTTGAGATACTCCTGTCCATTGAGATACTCCTATCCAGTCATTCACAATGTCTCAGACATGTAGTCTGTTCTGCTGGTGCATGGACAGGTCTAAAAAATGTGTGAAATGAGAGGGGAATCATCTGGCAACAATTACTCTTGTACCGTGAATCTAACAGAGTGGCAACCCAATAGTCAGCATTATTTATAATCCTAGCAATGCGGGAATCATGTTGCAAATAGTGCAGCAAGAAAGCGCTCATGTTTTCTGAGCTTCCATGAGGTCCAAGTCAATGGTGTGTTGGCTGTGAAGAAAGACTCAATGTTTCTTCCTCCGTTCCCTCCCTCCAACCACGGACAACAGAGAGGGGTTCATTATCCTTTTCATCTCCTGACTGTTGCGCGCCCATCACTTCTCCTTCCTTGTCTTCCTCCAATTGTTCCTCGACTTCTGCACCTTCACAAACAGTTTGTCTGGTATCATAATCCCCCCTCAATGCAACACAGTTTTATCTCAAACAATTTGAATTAGCAAATAGGGACTCCTGGCTGAACCTCTATATTAGGCCTAATGATTTTCAAGAGGAAATCTGGCCTTCTGATTCCTCACTGCAACACAGTTTTTGCCCAAATGAGTTTGATTAGCAAATTGGGCCTCTTTAGATGGCAACACAGCTTTAGCACAATCTAGTTAGAAGCTTGGAGATCGATTTTTGCACACAACAGGATCCTATCTAGCTACAGTGCTATGCAAATTAATTGGGACAAAGCATTTTTTAAGTAAAATCGTAAGTTGGTTACCAGTCAGTGATTCAAACCAGTTTTAATATATAATAAATAAGTATTGGTCAACTAGCCAGTGGGAAAAGGTAATTTTCAGAATTAGTATGTTAGTATGTAACAGTGCATTATAACATTTTATTTTTTTGCTTTGTCCCAATTAATTTGCACAGCACTGTAACTGACAAGTTCACCTTCAGCAGCAGCAGCTGTAGCAGTAGCAATCTCTCTACACTGTTACGCTGAGAAAATGGCGACAGCAAAACAAGATGTCCACTTTTTATATGGACAGGGATATGTGAATTCGGCCACCAATCACAGACCTTGTGTCTGCATCCTGATTGGCTGCTGGAATGTACACACATTAAGTTATCAAAGAAAAATATTACACTCCGCAGCTCCTCTGACCTAGACACCCCCCCTCCCCCATACAACACGTCCCCCCTACTCATCATACAGTACCACTCTCCTAGACAAAGTAAAAACAAAAGCATTAGTGGAAATGCAATCATTTACCGATCTGTGACCAAATTTTGCCGACTGTGAGGAAAAATGCTCAAGAAACCGAATGTAAATCTGAATGTGCTATGTTAATGCCGAATTTGAGATTGGTGAATGTTGTCCAAACATGTTCATTCATCTCTACTTGTGACAAGATAGAATCCCTGCTGGAGTCTTTTCAACTTCTGGGTTCTCTTTATTGGGCCATGATCAGTAGCTGTGCTTTACTTAGAAACTGCTTCTTCTGCACACCAGTCTAAACCAAGTCACATGAACATTTTCTAACTGCGTTATTGGAGGCTTCTCTTTTTCCACTTTCTTTCGTATTTTTGTAAGCATAATAGATTATTAATTTTGGAATCTGATGTTCCACTTATTCCGCTTTCTTTCGTATTTTTGTAAGCATAATTGATTATTAATTTTGGAATCTGATGTTCCACTGAGGCTTCTCTTTTGACACTTGTCAAAAATATCACATTGGTCCTAATATTCAGAAACCTACTGACTGAACTCATTTTATCTTCAAGGGTATCTGTCTTCAGGTTTTTGCTATTTAACCTGAGGACAGCATGATGTAGGGGCTGAGACACTGATTTTAGTGATGCATCACTTATTAGGCTTTGCGCTGTTATTTCAATATAATGAGCGTTTTATCTGCCGGAAATTAACAATACATGACTACATCTTGCTTATATCCTGGTGCAATCCTACCCCTACTGGTTAGCAGCTTACTGAAAATAGACAATTTATACAGAAAGCTGCTACTCAGGGGTGAGAGAGAGGTCAGCTTTTTGAGCTCTGCAATATGTTACATTTACATTTTGATAGAGATGGAGAGATCACGGTACTAGGCCTGTGCTTGAGGAACTGAATCATCCTCTATGGTATAAAATGAAGGCTTTAATTACACCGTGTCTTGGAGCTATACCGGTGTCTTTTATATTATTTTATTTTATTTATTTTATTTTTATATTATTTTAAACACTGCCTGATTGCGGTTTTCCCTTGCTGCATGGTTTTTAAGGCCGGGATCACACATGCGAGAAACACGTCCGTGTCTCGCATGTGAAACCCAAGCTCTGGCGCTGGCACTTGGGAGCGGAGCGTGCAGCTCCATGTGTTCCTATGCGGCCGCACACTCCGCTCCACAGTGCCGGCGCCAGAGCTTGGGTTTCACATGCGAGACACGGATGTGTTTCTCGCATGTGTGATCCTGGCCTTAGTGAAGGGATTCTCTTTGCACTGCTGGAAAGTGTGTATCATTAAGGGAGAGATTGAGGGCACAGGTGGATGCCCTCAGGAGGTGAAAGAGGCAGAAGCAGTGGAGGAAGTGTTAGATACAGAGGTTTGTCCCACAAGCCCTGGGGATTCAAAGATTTGCTGTCTAGGGACACATTGGTGTCAAGTGTTTTAGTTCTCCATCCCTTGGTGTGTAGTAGTTTAGTTCTTCAGCTCATGTTATCGAGTAGTTTAATTCTCCATCTTTTGGTGTTTTGTGGTTTAGTTATCCAACCCTAGGTGTTCAGTAATTTTGTTTTCCAAGCCCTGTTTTCTAGTAGTTTAGTTCTCCTACCCCTGTTGTCTAGAAGTTTAATTCTCCATCTTATAGTGTATAGTGGTTTAGTTCTCCATCCCCAAGCTCCCTGCAAGCCTTGGGGATTCCAAGACTTGTAGAGAAACCCCTTCCCTGAGTGGAATTTGGGCCATGCAGACAGCTAGAGCAAATGTGGATCCTTTCTTTGTTGTTCTTATGTGTGAAATGCAAATTCTATTAAATATTTGTTCTAAATGTCATAGTATTCATCAGAAAATTGTAATCAGCCTTGATTAATTTATTTTTCACTTTTTCATGAAAATGCTGATTGTTTTCACTTTGAATTACATAATTTATAAACAGCTTGTTATTATCATCAAATCTCATTTATTAAATTAAGCAATGTGTTATAGAACACCTTTCAGAGCTTAGATTGCATTATACTTCTGAGCCATTAAAAGGCATATGCACATGATATGAAGTAATCATTCAATGTGTGTCTCAAAGGAACACTCAGGGTCTGCTTTATGTACAAGCAATTGATGGCTAAATGGTTCTACTTGGAAAAATATGAACATTAAAGAAAAGTGCTTTTTAAATAGCTGAGTGAGAAAACATAAAAAGCACTCACATTATAATAAGTGTATATATTCCAATATATATATATATATATATATATATATATATATATATATATATATATATATATATAGTGATGCAATGACCCCTCCTGCAGCTAGGTGGCGCTGTATGTGCTCCTCAGGATGCGTATGGAGGCGTATCTGTGATTATGATGGTGAAACGGTGACCGGCAGGATTGTAAATGGCCAGTATGTGTCGTAGAGGGAGTCTGCGCTGTTAGCCTGTAGTATTGTTGTTCTGGGATCTGTAGTCTCACAAGTGTTTGTATAGTTAACCCCTTCATGACCCTTCTTATTTTGATCTTAATGACCTGGCCGTTTTTTGCAATTCAGACCAGTGTCCCTTTATGAGGTAATAACTCAGGAACACTTCAACGGATCCTAGCGGTTCTGAGATTGTTTTTTCGGGACATATTGGGCTTCACGTTAGTGGTAAATTTAGATTGATAATTTTTGATAATTTTTGCGTTTATTTGTGAAAAAAAATGGAAATTTGGCTAAAATTTTAAAAATTTCACAATTTTCTAATTTTGAATTTTTATTTTGTTAAGTGTTATGTGACACAAAATAGTTAATAAATAACATTACCCACATGTCTACTTTACATCAGCACAATTTTGGAAACAAAATTTTTATTTGCTAGGAAGTTATAAGGGTAAAAATTTGACCAGCAATTTCTCATTTTTACAAGGAAATTTACAGAACCATTTTTTTTAGGGGCCACCTCACATTTGAAGTCAGTTTGAGGGGTCTATATGGCTGAAAATACCCAAAAGTGACACCATTCTAAAAACTGCACCCCTCAAGGTGCTCAAAACCACATTGAAGAAGTTTATTAACCCTTCAGGTGCTTCACAGCAGCAACATGGAAGGAAAAAATGAACATTTAACTTTTTAGTCACAAAAATGATTTTTAGCAACAATTTTTTTATTTTCCCAAGGGTAAAAAGAGAAACTGGACAACAAAAGTTATTGTACAATTTGTCGTGAGTACGCCGATACCCCATATGTGGGGGGAACCACTGTTTGGGCGCACGACAGGGCTTGGAAGGGAAGGAGTGCCATTTGACTTTTTCAATGAAAAATTAGCTACAATCGTTAGTGGACACCACGTCGCGTTTGGAGAGCCCCTGTGTGCCTAAATATTGGAGCTCCCCCACAAGTGACCCAAGTGACAAGATTTTGGAAACTAGACCCCCCAAGGAACTTTTCTAGATGCATACTGAGCACTTTGAACCCCCAGGTGCTTCACAAATTGATCCGTAAAAATGAAAAAGTACTTTTTTTTCACAAAAATTTCTTTTAGCCTCAATTTGTTCATTTCCACATGAGCAACAGGATAAAATGGATCCTAAAATTTATTGGGCAATTTCTCCTGAGTACACTGATACCTCACATGTGGGGGTAAACCATTGTTTGGGCACACGGCAGGGCTCGGAAGGGAAGGAGCGCCATTTGACTTTTTGAATGAAAAATTAGCTCCAATCATTAGCGGACACCATGTCGCGTTTGGAGAGGCCCTGTGTGCCTAAACATTGGAGCTTCCCCACATGTGACCCCATTTTGGAAACTAGACCCCCAAGGAACTTATCTAGATATGTGGCTCGGAAGGGAAGTAGTGACGTTTTGAAATGCAGACTTTGATGGAATGGTCTGCGGGCGTCACGTTGCATTTGCAGAGCCCATGATGTGCCTAAACAGTAGAAACCCCCCACAAGTGACCCCATTTTGGAAACTAGACCCCCCAAGGAACTTATCTAGATATGTGGTGAGCACTTTGAACCCCCAAGTGCTTCACAGAAGTTTACAACGCAGAGCCGTGAAAATAAAAAATCATTTTTCTTTCCTCAAAAATGATGTTTTATCAAGCAATTTTTTATTTTCACAAGGGTAACAGGAGAAATTGGACCCCAATAGTTGTTGCCCAGTTTGTCCTGAGTATGCTGGTACTCCATATGTGGGGTTAAACCACTGTTTGGGCACATGTCAGGGCTTGGAAGGGAGGGAGCACCATTTGACTTTTTGAACGCAAGATTGCTGGAGTCAATGGTGCCGCCATGTTGCGTTTGGAGACACCTGATGTGCCTAAACAGTGGAAACCCCTCAATTCTAACTCCAACACTAACCCCAACACACCCCTAACCACAACCCTAACCCCAACACACCCCTGACCCTAATCCCAACCCCAACCCTAACCCAACCCTAACCACAACTCTAACCCCAACACACCCCTAACCCTAACCATAACCCTAACCAGAAGCCTAATCTTAACCCTATTTCCAACCCTAGCCCTAATTCTAACCCTAACTCTAATTACAACCCTAACCCTAAGGCTATGTGCCCACATTGCGGATTCGTGTGAGATTTTTCAGCACCATTTTTGAAAAATCCGCAGCTAAAAGGCACTGCGTTTTACCTGCGGATTTACCGTGGATTTCCAGTGTTTTTTTGTGCGGATTTCACCTGCGGATTCCTATTGAGGAACAGGTGTCAAACGCTGCGGAATCCGCACAAAGATTTGACATGCTGCGGAAAATACAACGCAGCATTTCCGCGCGGTATTTTCTGCACCATGGGCACAGCGAATTTGGTTTTCCATAGGTTTACATGGTACTGTAAACCTGATGAAAAACTGCTACGAATCCACAGCGGCCAATCCGCTATGGAACCGCAGCCAAATCCACACTGTGTGCACGCACATAGCCAAACTCTAAGGGTATGTGCACATGCTGCAGAAAACAATGCGGATCCGCAGCGTTTCTGCAACTGCAGGTCCGCAGCAGTTTCCCATGAGTTTACAGTTCAATGTAAACCTATGGGAAACAAAAAACGCTGTGCACATGCTGCACAAAAAGCTGTGCAGTAGCCCAGCGGTTTACATTCCGCAGCATGTCAATTCTTTCTGCGGATTCCGCAGTGGTTTTACAGCTGCTCCTATAGAAAACCGCGGTTGTAAAACTGCAGTGAAATCCACAGAAATACCACTGTAAATCCGCAGTGGTTTTGCTCTGCGGATTTATCAAATCCGCTGCGGAAAAATCCGCAAAGGACCAGAATGCGTGTGCACATAGCCTTACCCTAACCCAACTTCTAACCCTAGCCCTAACCCTAGCCCTAACCCTAGCCCTAACCCTAACTCTAGTTCTAACCCTAACCCTAGTTCTAACCCTAACCCTAGTGGAAAAATAAAAATAAATATATTTTCTTTATTTTATTATTGTCCCTACCTATGGGGGTGATAAAGGGGGGTTCATTTACTATTTATTTTATTTTATTCACTGTGATAAAACCTATCACAGTGATCAAAATGTACATGGAACGAATCTGCCAGCCGGCAGATTCTGCGGGCGCATTGCGCATGCGCCCGCCATTTTGGAAGATGGCAACGCTCATGAAACAGACGGACGGACACCAGGAGGCTCGGTAAGTATGAGGGGGGATCGGAGCACAGGGGGGTATTGGAGCATGGGGTGATCGGAGCACGGGGGTGGGATCGGAGCACGGGGGGTTGGATCGGAGCATGGGGGAGTGGACAGGAGGATGGGGGAGCGGACCACAGAACGGAGGACTGGGGAGGAGATCGGTGGTGGTGGTGGGGGGCAGATCAGGGTTTCCAGCCATGGCCGATTATATTGCAGCATCGGCCATGGCTGGATTGTAATATTTCACCACTTTTCATAGGTGAAATATTACAAATCACTCTGATTTGCTGTTGCACTTTCAACAGCCAATCAGAGCGATCGTAGCCACTTGGGGGCAAAGCCACCCCCCTGGGCTAAAGTACTACTCCCCCTGTCCCTGTAGAATGGGTGAAATTGGAGTTAACCCTTTCACCCGATCTTCAGGGACGCGATCCCTCCATGACGCCACATAGGCGTCACAGGTCGGATTGGCACCGACTTTCATGGCGCCTACGTGGAGTCACAGGTCGGGAAGGGGTTAAAAGGAAGGATTGCACGGTTAGTCGGAGAGCTGAGCGGGTCTGGCTAACCACACACACCTCCCACCTATGGGAGTGCTTACAGGTACATAATGTGACCATGGAGTGGTCACATGGTCTCTGTGGAGAGTGTGTAGGTCCAGGATGGCTTGTGTGTTGGGAGGTCCTGTGTGTGGACCGAATCCCTGAATAGCGGGAGTGGTTGTGGACCTGAAGACTTGTGTGTTGGGAGATCCTAGGTGTAGCATCAGATCCCAAAATAGTGCACTGAGAGACTTGTGTGTTGGGAGATCCTGGGAGTAGAATCGGATCCCTGAATAGCGCACTAAAAGACTTCTGTGTTGGAAGACCCTGGGAGTAGGACTTCCTGAAGAGCACAGAGAAAGGCATGTATGCAGAGACTTTGATGGCACTGCATTGGGGGAGCTACAGCCCATCTGAGGATCTGGACTGTCAGGTGGCCTGGTGAGTAAGGCATTGTTCAGGACGGTGATCCCAGTTCAGCAGCTTCCCTGGGAGAGAGATTACTGACAGGAGCTCCTGGAAGGTAACCCAGAGTATGGGGAACTGTGTGCACTGACAGGGGGTCAGTTAATGAACTGTGTGGTCACCCATGGTAACTGGACGGAGTAAGGTCCAGCATGTGTAGTGCCTGCAACCTATTGTTGTGTGTTTAGTGACTGCGAGTTAAAGCCGTATACTATAAAGTTCTATGGAATATGTGTAGGCCTGTTAGGTGCAACATGGCCTATGGTATGGTTTATGATGTCTGAACTAACCAAACTAGACAGTCTATGTGGAAAACCCCTGCCTGTCTACGCTTATCCCGTTGCCAAGTGAGTGTCCCTCAACACAAGCAGTAAGCGCTATCTCACATATGGTGCTAGACTGCGGGCAGCGGTCCAGGAACCACGTGTGGAGATAATTGCTTTAAATCGGCGGGGTTACGAAGTTTGCTATGGATCGGTGGGTCCACGAAGCTTACAAGTGTCTGGCTGTAACTCTGCGAGGTAACAAAGAGTTGCTGTGGATCGGCGGGTCCACAAAGTCTGCAGTGTGGAGCCGTGCAGAGCCTTGTGAAGAGGAGTTGCAGTTGCAGCAAGTTGTTCTGCAGCAGCAGGAACTGCAGTTGCAGCAGAGGCTTGTGCTCAGTACCCAGAGGTGCCAGTGGTTTGTTACTGCAGCAGGAGCTGCGGTAGCACCAGCAGGAGCTGGTGAGATGTCGTGAGAGGACATTGGTACAGATCGTGTAGACTCTTAAAGGGCCAGTGCTGACCTAAAGAGATGTTTTTTGTACTGTGCGATCTGAGGCCTGAAAGTACTGTGGGGAGTCCACGGAGTATACAGCAGGGATGGGGTGGTATCCCTAAAAGTGGGCGGTGACCCAAATGGGGATGGTTGTCCAAAAAGGAGTGGAGTCCCAAAAGGGCGATAACTGAAACAGGGATTGTTGCCCAAAGAGGGGTGGAGTCCCAAAAGGGGGCAGTAACCCAAACAGGGATTGTTGCCCAAAAGGGGGTGGGGTCCCAGTGAATGGTAGTTTCCCAAAAGGGGTGGAGCATCCCGAAGGGGTGCCGCAGACGAACTATTGCCCGGGACAAGTGCATTATGTGTGTCCAGTCTTCTATGTGAACTATCCACCTGGCGAGAGTTTACGGGGGTGTGCCATGCGGATGCACAAGAAGGAAAGTGCATACTGGTTGATTCTGGGAGCCCGGTGACTGTAGTGAGGCTTTCACCTGAGGGATAAGAAATACCCAATAGGAGGTTCAGGGTCACCTACATCCATGGGTGCACTAAGGACTATCCAGTGGCCAGGGTGGTCCTCGAGATGGCCAGGGACTAGTGCAATCCATGATGTCGCTGTAGTCTCAAACTTGGCCTGCTCGGTGATAATAGGCTTGGACTCTGGGCTGTTCTCTGACTTGAGGGAAAGGGGGGCTCCTCTACAGCAAGAGGATGGAGGGCTCTCGGCTGATGGGGTTGCATATCTTAAGGTGGTAATATCTCCCAAAATTGACGGGTCAGACGTAAGGGTGACCAGAGGAGAGGTTACGTCTGCCCAACTTACGGACATGATGTCACCTGATGTATACCACAAGATGATGGTGGTTGCTATACCAGAAATTATGACTGGATGGAAGTGTGGGTCTGAACAATTCTGGGATTTGGCAGAGGTGACCAAAGATGTGACCGATGAAGACGGGGATCCTCCTGGAATGGGGTCTGACACCGTTAGAAATGGGGGCCGCTGGTTCCAGGATGACCGATTGGGTGGTGGTGACTCCCATATGAGTTCTCTTTCAGATGCTGAAGAGATCAGGAAGGAAGGTGACGTGTCATTGCCCCTAACAACTGCTAGGATGGAGTCGGATGACCGGCCCATTCATAGCGATGTAGGAGAAGAAAACCTGGTGACAGCTGGTGGAGTGAGAATCCACAGAGATCATGAGGAACTGACCAGTTATAGACCCACGTCTGCTGTGACAGAGAGGGTAGAAATAGCGGAGTATGGTGAAGGCTCCATAGTACCTGATGCTGAAGAACTACAGATCTCTGAAGTTACCAATAGTCGAGAGGTACCTAAGGGTGACTGGGAAGAGAGCCCAGCAGAGACCCTAGAGCCAGTTGAAGGTAATGGAGGGAAGACCCACGAGAAAGCAGATCCTGTTGATGAAGAAATAAGTAGAACTCTGAAGCGGCAGAGTGTAAATGGGCAAGCTGGCCCATCTGAAAATATATTTAAAGAAGTGATCGTGCGACACGTGCTAGCCAAAAGAAAACAGGATCACGAAATAGAGATGAATAAAGTGACAGTAAAAGATCATGTCGAATGAGAAAGGGTCCTGAGAAAAGCAGCTGAGCACAGGGTGGATGAGCTGGAGAAGGAAGTCTCTGAGCTCAGAGGTCACCTGTCCATGTGGCAAAGTGTGTATAAGGCCTTAAGGGAAGATGTGGAAGTGCTCAGAGTAGCATTCAGAGGTCTTCCGACAGAGGAGAAGATGGTGGCGGCAGACTTACAGCGGCAGTGCCAGAGTGGTAACGAGGTGAAGATGCCAATACCCATCTTGGCCAGGGGTCTGAAAGAGTGCAAAGCAGAGGAAGAGTTGGGGCTAAAAGGAGAACAAGAGAGTCACCCAGTTGTGGCAGATGTCTTGATGGAAATGTCGAGGCAAAATGGGAGCCGTCTGTCCCTAAAGAAAGTGAGACCCCGCTCTTCAAGGGCGTGATAGAAGTACCTGAAGATGTGCGAGAAGCATGTATCAGGGAGGATGTGTGCAGCGCCCCAGAGTCCTGGTCGTTGCAGTACTGACGCTCCGCCGCTAAGGGGAGTGATGGTACGTCTGATGGCACTTAAGGAGTTCACCTGACCAGGTATCACAGTCACACTTTACACTTCACATTCTGGCCACCAGGGGGAGCAAAGGGTCCTATGCATTAGGCCACTCCTCACAATATGGTAAAACTGGGGGCTGGATAGGAAGTTAGTCAGAAGCTGACTGGGTTGGAACCAGGCAACATCCTGTGGCAGAGGGTGTTGCGGGGAAGATTCAGGGGGGTCTCTGTCAGGGGTGCGATCCTGACAGTGGCCTAGCAAACAGAACAGAACATTACGGAGCCGCACCTGCACTCGAATGCGGCGGCAAAAGAAGCGAGGTTTTCTGTGGAGACGTGAGAAATGAGATAGCAGCAAAAAGGAGATAAAGCCAGTAGGAGTCGTGCCGTAAGATCGTGGCAACATCCTACTGAGGTGCGTAGCCGGTGGCCGGAACGCCAAGTGTTATGATCCGGTGACCGTGGAGCCACATGAGAGACTTTCTCAGGAGTAGGTGGTATCTGTACTGACCGCAAACCCTAAACTGACACCACAACTAGAAGTAGCCGTGGGGTGTACCTAACACGTCCTAGACACCTCGACACAGCCGGAGGACTAAATACCCCTATAGATGGAAATGGGAATTCTATCTTGCCTCGGAGCAGAACCCCAAAGGATAGGCAGCCCCCCACAAATATTGACTGTGAGTATAAGAGGAAGACGCACGCAGGCAGAAAAACAGAATTTAGCAAAAGAGGCACTTCTAGCTAAATAGAAAAGGATAGGACAGGATTCTAAGCGGTCAGTATTAAAATCCTAAAAATATCCACAGCAGAAAATACTAATGTTCTACATCTAACTAAAGACACAGCAAGTATATCTGCATCTCCTGAGAATCCAGCATGACTGAAAAATCAAAACAAAGTCTAAGCTGGACAAAAACACAATGAATTGCACTGAATTGCAAAGCACACTGCATGTGTGCACAGAGACAAAAAAACAGGCACTTAGCTGAATTGGCAGCAGAGCATGAGGAACCAGAGAGAGATGCAATCCCTCCAAGAACAATGAACAACTGTCCAGGAGTAATGGATCCTGCACACCTAAATACCTAGTAGAGCTGCAATCAGCAGAAACACCTGCCCAGGATTACAACTCCAAGACAACTGCACTACCACTAACAACCACCGGAGGGAGCCCAAGAGCAGAATTCACAACAGTACCCCCCCCTTGAAGAGGGGTCACCGAACCCTCACCAGAGCCCCCTGGCCGATCAGGACGAGCCAGATGAAAGGCACAGACCAAATCAGCAGCATGGACATCAGAGGCAAAAACCCAAGAATTATCCTCCTGGCCATAACCCTTCCATTTGACAAGGTACTGAAGCCTGCGCCTCGAAAAGCGAGAATCCAAAATCTTCTCAACCACATACTCCAACTCCCAATCAACCAACACAGGAGCAGGAGGATCAACAGAGGGAACAACGGGCACCACATATTTCCGCAATAAAGATCTATGGAAAACATTATGGATGGCAAAAGAAGGCGGAAGGGCCAAATGAAAAGACACCGGATTGATAATCTCAGAAATCCTATAAGGACCAATAAACCGAGGCTTAAACTTAGAAGAAGAAACCTTCATAGGAACATGACGGGAAGACAACCAGACCAAATCCCCAACCCAAAGCCGGGAACCAACACACCGACGACGGTTAGCAAAACGTTGAGCCTCCTCCTGAGACAACCCCAAATTGTCCACCACAAGAGCCCAAATCTGCTGCAACCTGTCAACCACAGAATCCACACCAGGACAATCAAAAGGCTCAACCTGCCCTGAAGAAAAACGAGGATGAAAACCAAAATTACAAAAGAAGGGCGAAACCAAGGTAGCAGAACTAGCCCGATTATTAAGGGCGAACTCGGCCAATGGCAAGAAAGCCACCCAATCATCCTGATCAGCAGACACAAAGCATCTCAAATAAGTTTCCAAAGTCTGATTAGTTCGCTCGTTCTGGCCATTTGTCTGCGGATGAAATGCGGAAGAAAAAGACAAATCAATGCCCAGCCTAGCACAAAAGGCCTGCCAAAACCTAGAAACAAACTGGGAACCTCTGTCGGACACAATATTCTCCGGAATACCATGCAAACGAACCACATGCTGAAAAAACAACGGAATCAAATCAGAAGAGGAAGGCAATTTAGGCAAAGGCACCAAATGAACCATCTTAGAGAACCGGTTACAAATCACCCAGATAACCGACATCCTCTGGGAAACCGGAAGATCTGAAATAAAATCCATAGAAATATGCGTCCAGGGCCTCTCAGGGACCGGCAAAGGCAAAAGCAACCCACTAGCATGGGAACAACAAGGCTTGGCCCGCGCACAAGTCCCACAGGACTGCACAAAAGAACGCACATCACCCGACAAAGAAGGCCACCAAAAGGACCTACCAACCAAATCTCTGGTACCAAAAATACCAGGATGGCCAGCCAACACAGAACAATGAACCTCAGAAATCACTCTACTAGTCCATCTGTCAGGAACAAACAGTTTGCCCACTGGACAGCGGTCAGGTTTGTCAGCCTGAAATTCCTGCAGAACCCGTCGCAAATCAGGAGAAATGGCAGAAAGGACCACCCCTTCCTTCAGAATGCCGACCGGTTCCAGTACCTCAGGAGAATTAGGCAAAAAACTCCTAGAGAGGGCATCAGCCTTAATATTCTTAGAACCCGGAAGACACGAGACCACGAAATCAAAACGGGAGAAAAACAAGGACCATCGAGCCTGTCTAGGATTCAGCCATTTGGCAGACTCGAGGTAAATCAGATTTTTATGATCGGTCAAGACCACAATACGGTGCTTGGCTCCCTCAAGCCAATGTCGCCATTCCTCAAACGGCTACTTCATAGCCAACAACTCCCGATTGCCGACATCATAATTGCGTTCAGTAGGCGAAAACTTATGGGAAAAGAAAGCACACGGTTTCATCAAGGAACCAACAGGATCCCTCTGGGACAAAACGGCCCCTGCGCCAATCTCAGAAGCGTCAACCTCAACCTGAAACGGAAGAGAAACATCCGGCTGACGCAACACCGCGGCAGAAGTAAATCGGCGTTTAAGCTCTTGAAAGGCAGAGGCAGCCACAGAGGACCAATTCGTTACATCAGCGCCTTTCTTCGTCAAATCGGTCAGGGGTTTAACCACACTGGAGAAGTTAGCAATGAAACGGCGATAAAAATTAGCAAAGCCCAAAAATTTCTGAAGGCTCTTCACGGATGTGGGCTGAATCCAATCATGAATGGCCTGAACCTTAACCGGATCCATCTCTATAGATGAGGGAGAAAAAATTAAGCCCAAAAAAGAAACCTTCTGCACTCCAACGAGACACTTAGACCCCTTCACAAACAAAGCATTATCACGAAGGATCTGAAATACCATCCTGACCTGTTTCACATGAGACTCCCAATCATCGGAAAAAATCAAGATGTCATCCAAATATACAATCATGAATTTATCTAGATAATTCCAGAAAATATCATGCATGAAGGACTGAAAAACAGATGGAGCATTAGAGAGTCCGAATGGCATCACAAGGTATTCAAAATGGCCTTCGGGCGTATTAAACGCAGTTTTCCATTCATCACCATGCTTAATACGAACAAGATTATATGCCCCCCGAAGGTCAATCTTAGTAAACCAACTAGCCCCCTTAATCCTGGCAAACAAATCGGAAAGCAAAGGCAAAGGGTATTGAAACTCGACCGTGATCTTATTCAAGAGGCGATAATCAATACAGGGTCTCAAGGAGCCATCCTTCTTAGCAACAAAAAAAAATCCCGCTCCCAACGGTGAAGAAGATGGCCGAATATGCCCCTTCTCCAAAGACTCCTTAACATAACTCCGCATGGCAGTATGTTCCGGCACAGACAGGTTGAAAAGTCGGCCCTTGGGAAACTTACAGCCTGGAATCAAGTCAATAGCACAATCACAGTCCCTATGCGGTGGAAGGGAACTGGACTTGGGCTCATCGAATACATCCTGAAAATCAGACAAAAACTCTGGAACCTCAGAAGAGGTAGAAGAGGAGATTGACATCAAAGGAACGTCACTATGAACCCCCTGACAACCCCAACTAGTCATAGACATAGACTTCCAATCCAACACAGGATTATATATCTGCAACCATGGAAAACCCAGCACAATAGCATCATGCAAATTATGCAACACCAGAAAACGACAATCTTCCTGATGGGCTGGCACCATGCATATGGTCACCTGTGTCCAAAACTGGGGTTTATTTTTAGCCAAAGGTGTAGCATCAATGCCCCTTAAAGGAATAGGGTTCTGCAAAGACTGCAAGAGGAAACCACAATGCCTGGCAAATTCAAAGTCCATTAGATTCAAAGCGGCGCCTGATTTAGTCAGCACAGACCATTTTCTAAATTTCTGACAATACAATTCTGCCGCTTCTTGACCCTGAGACTGGGCCAACAAGGTCTTTTCCGCTTGATCCACAGAATTTGGTTCATCATATAATAATCCTAGAGCCTGAAAAAAGGCGTCTACATTAAGCAAGGCCGGATTCCCAGATTCCAGTGAAAATGCCCAATCCTGAGGGTCGCCACGCAACAGGGAAATGACAATTTTAACCTGCTGAATGGGATCACCAGAGGAACGAGGTTTCAGAGCAAAAAACAGTTTACAGTTGTTTTTAAAACTCAAAAATTTGGACCTGTCCCCAAAAAACAAATCAGGAGTAGGAATCCTAGGCTCTAAAAGCAGAGTCTGAACAATATAATCCGAAATACCCTGTACCCTAGCAGCAAGCTGGTCTACACGAGAAACTAATCCCTGAACATCCGTGCTAGCACAAGTCTCCTCAGTCACCCAGAGGAAAAGAGGGAAGGAAAGAAAAAACAGGCTACAGAAAAAAAAAATGGCTCAACACCTTTCTTCCCTTCTTCTGAGATGCATTTAACTCATTTTGGGCCAGTTGTACTGTTATGATCCGGTGACCTAGGAGCCGCATGAGAGACTTTCTCAGGAGAAAGTGGTATCTGTACTGACCACGAACCCTAAACTGACACCACAACTAGAAGTAGCCGTGGGGTGTGCCTGACCCGTCCTAGACACCTCGACACAGCCGGAGGACTAAATACCCCTATAGGTGGAAATGGGAATTCTATCTTGCCTCAGAGCAGAGCCCCAAAGGATAGACAGCCCCCCACAAATATTGACTGTGAGTATAAGAGGAAAGACTCACGCAGGCAGAAAACAGAATTTAGCAAAAGAGGCACTTCTAGCTAAATAGAAAAGGATAGGACAGAATTCTAAGCGGTCAGTATTAAAATCTTAAAAATATCCACAGCAGAAAATACAAATATACTACATCTAACTAAAGACATAACAAGTATATCTGCAACTCCTGAGAATCCAGCATGACTGAAAAATCCAAGCAAAGTCTAAGCTGGACAAAAACACAAATGAATTGCACTGAATTACAAGCACACTGCATGTGTGCACAGAGACAAAAAAAACAGACACTTATCTTAGCTGAATTGGAAGCAGAGCATGAGGAACCAGAGAGAGAAGCAATCCCTCCAAGAACAATGGACAACTGGCACTGAATAATGAATCCAGCAGCCCTAAATTCCCCAGTCAGGCCTGCAATCAGCAGGGACACCTGACCACGATTGCAAGCCAGGGACAGCTGCAATACCACCAACAACCACCGGAGGGAACCCAAGAACAGAATTCACAACAGTGCACCTCACAACAAATGCACGGACCAATAGGCATGGCCAGGGATGTTATGTGTCCATCACGATGCACTGGGTTAATGTGGAGGATGCAGGGTCCACAGGGGACAGCCATAGTGGGACAGTCCAGCCTAGCCCACGGTCTAGGAAACAGTTGGCTGTAGGCGTTCGCCACCCCTCCTCCTACTCCTCCAGAAGCGAAAGCTCATCCACAGAGCGCAGTCGCACAACCACTCCATCCGCAGCTGCCAGTGTTGCACATGAGGTGTCCCATTATCGAACAGCTAGTCTTAAGCTTCAGCAGGCTGTGTTACAAATGAAGTGTTTGGGCGACAACAGACACACCACAGAAGTACTGGCCGAGTACTTGCAGCAACAAACTCAGTCATGGCTGGGCAGTGTACATCTTGAGGCAGACAAGGTAGTCAGTGATAACGGAAGGAATTTTATGGCTGCCATAGCCCTTTCAGAACTGAAGCACATACCTTGCCTGGCTCACACCTTGAACCTGGTGGTGCAGTGCTTCCTCAAAACTTATCCGGAGGTACCAGCCCTGCTCCTGAAGGTGAGAAGACTTTGCTCACACATCCGAAGGTCGCCTGTACATTCAAGCCATATGCTGAACTATCAGCGATCGCTGAATCTTCCCCAGCACCGCCTAATAATCAACGTTGCAACAAGGTGGAACACTGCACATGGTTCAGAGGCTGTGAGAACAGAGACGTGCTGTAATTAATTTGTGGGAGGATATACATACACGGGCAGGCACTTGGATGGCAGACATGGAGTTGTCTGGTGTGCAGTGGTCGAAGCTGCAAGACCTCTGTCAAGTCCATCAGTGTTTTGAGGAATGCACACAGCTGGTAAGTGCAGACGACGCCATCATAAGCATGAGCATCCCACTAATGCGTCTACTGATGCAAAGTTTGACGCACATTAAGGAGCAGGCATCTGCAGCCGAAGAGGAGGGAAGCCTTGATGACAGTCAGCCATTGTCTGCTCAGGGATCTCTCCTAGACGAGGTGGCGGATGAAGAGGAGGATGATGGGTATGAATATTTATGGGAGGAGGATGCTTCTCAGGGGGCAATAGAAACTGGTGGCGTTGCAAGGTCAGGTACAGGGTTTTTGCAGGACACAAGTGATGTTGATTTGTAAGAAAGTGCTCCTCAACCTAGCACAAGCAGTGAATTGACACCAGGAACATTGGCCCACATGGCTAAGTATGCCTTGCGTATCCTAAAAAGGGACCCCCGCATTATCAAAATGATGACCGATGACGGTTACCGGTTGGCCTGCCTCCTGGATCCACGATATAATGGAAAATTAAAAAATATCATGCCACATGAGAACCTTGAGCAAATATTGGCTACCAAACAAGCAACTCTTGTAGACCGTATGGTTCAGGCATTTCCAGCACACAGCGGCGGTGATGGTTCTCACACGAGCCATAGGGGGCAACGTGGCAGAGGTGTTAGAGGTGCACAAATCCAAAGAGGCGTTGGACAGAGGGGTTTTATGACCAGGTTGTGGAGTGATTTCGCAATGACCGCTGACATAACAGGTACTGCTGCATCGATTCAAAGTGACAGGAGACAGCATTTGTCCAGTATGGTTATGAACTACTTTTCCTCCCTCATCGATGTTCTCCCTCACAGGTCATTCCCCTTTGATTACTGGGCATCTAAAATAGTCACTTGGCCTGAACTGGCAGAATATGCATTACAGGAGCTCGTTTGCCCTGCTGCTAGTGTGCTATCAGAAAGAGTCTTCAGTGCTGCTGGTTAAATACTGACTGAAAAAAGGACACGTCTGGCTACCCGAAATGTTGATGATCTAACCTTCATTAAAATGAACCAATCATGGATTTCAAATTATTTTGCCCCACCTTCCCCTGCTGACACGTAGCTTGCCTGAAAAATGTCTTGCTTTTGGCCTCCTCTTACTGACTTCTCCAATTCCTCCATTTGCAGCTGCTGAATGTCCAACATAGGCCATTTTTATACCTCCCTAAATGGGCTGACTCCCCCCACAGGGTCGTGGTCACCACCTGGTGCAAGCACCCGTGCGAGTGCCGTTTGCCTGGACAGGTGGGTGTGCCCACTCTTGGGCGACGGCACTGGCGCAGGGTGCCTCATAGTACAATGATGTGTCTCTGGTGGTGGTGGTGCACCACCATTGTCAGACACACCGTCGTAATATGAGGGGCCCTGTGCCAGTACCGCCGCCCACGAGAGAGTGTTCCCCCCAGCTCGAACAGTGCTCTACCACTTGCAATACTTACCTCTCCCTGCTCCACCACTGTGTAGTCTGTGCTGTTAAATCCTTCATGGCACTGCCAATACAAATTTGTTGAAATGATAGATGATATTTAGATTATACAGGGGCCCTGGCCTCCATTTAGACCAGTTTATACTTTGCGCCTACTACCACTGTCTGCTACTCAGCAGCGGAGCCCACCCCTGTACCTAGCTATGCCACCTGTTTATTTATGAACAATTTTTTGGCAGACATTTAGCCCACTTTATTATTTGGGTCTACTAACTTAGTCTGCTACTCATTTCAGTTTTCCTCCACTGAACAAAGCAATGCCGCCTGTTTAGTCCTGTTACCACATTTGAACTGCATTTAGCCTACTTTATTATTTGGGCCTACTAACTGTGTCTGCCACTCATTACAGTTTTCCTCCACTGAACAAAGCAATGCCGCCTGTTTAGTCCTGTTACCACATTTGAACTGCATTTAGCCTACTTTATTATTTGGGCCTACTAACTGTGTCTGCCACTCATTACAGTTTTCCTCCACTGAGCAAAGCAATGCCGCCGGTTTAGTCCTGTTACAACATTTGAACTGCATTTAGCCAACTTTATTATTTGGGCCTACTAACTGTGTCTGCCACTCATTACAGTTTTCCTCCACTGAACAAAGCAATGCCGCCTGTTTAGTCCTGTTATCAATTTTGAACTGCATTTAGCCTACTTTATTATTTGGGCCTACTAACTGTGTCTGCCACTCATTACAGTTTTCCCCCACTGAACAAAGCAATCCCGCCTGTTTAGTCCTGTTACCACATTTGAACTGCATTTAGCCTACTTTATTATTTGGGCCTCCTAACTGTGTCTGCCACTCATTACAGTTTTCCTCCACTGAACAAAGCAATGCCACCTGTTTAGTCCTGTTACCAATTTGGAACTGCATGTAGCCTACTTTATTATATGGGCCTATATCTGTGTTTCCTCCTCATCCTGCCCATTGCCCAGCCACTGCTAGATGAGTCTGCTGGCACATTGATCCAGACCACTACATTCCCCTTGAACTCTACACAGCCTGAATCTGACCCTGCTGAAAGTCAGGTTCCCCTTCCCGCATACCATACCACCTTACATGGGGACAAAGAGGAAGGTGCAGATGAAAGTGCAGGTTCCTTCATCAGGTGGGGGGCATACTCGTTGGTGACGTCACTGGCACAGGGCCCCTCATAGTACTCAAAAGTGTCTCTGCCAGTGGGAGGCGCCACCCGCCGTCAAACACACTGCCGTACTATGAGGGGCCCTGTGCCAGTGCCAACGAGTGGGCCCCCCTGCTTGCTCAGGATCACAGCACTTGCAAAGTTGAAATACCTACCTCTCCCTGCTCCATCGCCGTGACGTATTCCGCATTTCCTGGGCCCACAAAAATCTTGAGCCAGCCCTACCCCCCACAACTTTAGCCAAATGACCCACAGTTTTCAATGCCTAACTATTATTATAAAGTAAATTAAGATTGACATGCTTAAGTAATAAGAATTGATGTTTTTGACATTAAAATGGGCTCTGTATGTGTTTTCCTGTCCTCCACTCACTTTCGACTTTGATTCCCCATTGACTTGCATTGGGTTTCGTGTTTCAGTTGGCCCCTGACTTTCCGCAATAATCGGCCGATTTCACCCGACCCGACTTTTGACAAAGTCGGGTTTCGCAAAACCCGACTCGATACTAAAAAAGTAAAAGTCGCTCAACTCTACCCATTACCCTAATCACTGTACCTCCGATGCATAATGGCAAATGAGGGCCTGTGTGTTTTGTCCTGATTATTCCTATTCTTTGATCTTGGCATGACATTTGACCACCCGCTTGTTTTATGACTCTGTTCCTGACATGCCATCCTGTATCTGACTCGCCTACCTGACTATCCTTTTTGCCAAATCTTTGTACAGGCGTTAAAGAGTGATGGTCAGGTCAATTTGTGGGTTCTGGGAAATGGAGTAGCTTGTGTAAAGTCTGTTTGTAGTATCCATTTTGGAGCTGTAAAGTGACTGTGAACAGTGTACGCATGACTACATCCAATTGTGAACTTATTTTTATTTAAAGAACTTGTGATTAAAATGTACTTTATTCATGGGACAACCGCTGTAACAGTTATGTGCTTCTTAAAGAATCAAGTGCCTGGCACTCCCTCTGCAGCATTGTTGGTCTTGAAGTATTGAAGCCTGCTATTTTAATGAGTGTGGTGAATGGCTTTTGCTTCACTAGGTTGTGCAAAAGAAAACCATCTTTGAATACAGACTGAATGTTATACATCATTACAAATGCTATTAAGAAAAAAATTAGCAAAATAATGTTTACATTTCATTAATTCATTTTTCACTTAAAGATTATTTGTCTTCATTATGCACTCTCTGTAAACATAATCAAATTAGAAAATCAGTGACTATATTAAGAAATCACATATTCAAATGCAGAAGAACTGCATAGTTCATACTGCTTAGAAAAGAGAACATACAGTACATTATACAATAGTAAAATTAAGTATTTCATACACTGCTGATTTTGCAAGTTTTCCCATCTACAAAGAATGGAGAGGTCTGCAGTTTTAATCATAAGTACAATTAACCTGTGAGAGACAGAATCTAAAAATAAAAAAAATTAAAAACTCACATTGTATGATTTTTAAACAATTAATTATTTTTTCACCAACCACCCAGCAAGAATTCTGGCTCTCACAGACCTGTTAGTTCTTCTTTAAGAAGCCCTCCTACTCTGCACTCATTACCTGCATTAACTGCACTGTTTGACCTTCTTAGGCTAGTTTCACACTAGCGTTAAGCAGGGCTGCGGATCGCAGCCTTCTTCCTCCATTAGGCCCTGACCACTGCTGCACCTCTTCCATCAGCTCCACCTATGTCTGCATGCATCCTGCGTACCCTATCTTTAACATTGGGTATGCAGGCCATGCGGATGTATGCAGATGCCACCACATGCATCATTTTAACGCTGCACCGACCGCAACAAAATGCAATATGTTGAGTTTGACGCAGTTCAGCGCAGCATCAAAACGCAGGACCCATGCAGACGTAGGCGGAGCTGAAGGAAGAGGTGTGACAGTGGGCGGGGCTTAATGGAGAAAGAAAGCTGCCATCTGCTGCCCTGCCAAATGCTAGTGTGAAACTAGCCTTACCTGTATAAAAGACACCTGCCACACACTCAATCAATCACACTATTACCTGTCCACCATGGCCAAGACCAAAGTGCTGTCTAAAGATACCAGAGACAAAATTGTAACTTAGTGAAAAGGCAGCACAATTATTAGAAAATGGAAGAAACACAAGAAGACTGTCAGTCTTCCTCAGTCTGGGGCTCCATCCAAGATCTCACCTCGTGAGATAAGGATGATTCTGAGAAAGTTTAAAAATCAATCAAGAACTACATGGGAGGACCTAGTCAATGGCTTGAAGAGAGCTTGGACCACAGCTGGATTAAAATCCTGCAAGGCACATTAGATCCCTTCTGATCATGCCAGCACATGTCCAGGCCCATTTGAAGTTTGCTAATCACATCTGGATTATCAAGGGAAGGAATAGGAGAAGGCAATGTGTACAGATGGAACCAAAATAAAACATTTTTGTATCAATTCCAGTCTCTACATTTAAAGGAAGAAGGATGATTACAACCCCAAGAACACCATCCCAACCGTGAAGCACAGTGAGGGAAACATCATATTTTGGTGGGCTCTTCTACAAAGAGGACAGGACGACTGTACTGTATTGAAGGGAGGATGGATGGGGTCATACATGGCCAGGTTTTGGTAAAGAACCTCCTTCCCTCAGTAAGAGCATTGGAAATGGGTCAAGGCTGGGTCTTCCAGCTTGTTAATTACTTGAAAACACAGAGCCAGGGCAACTAATGAGTGGCTCCGTAAGAAGTATCTTAAGGTCCTGAAGTGGCCTAGCCAGTCTCCAGACCTGAACCCAACAGAAAATCTTTGGAGGGAATGATTATGGCTTATAGCCTATGAAAACCCAAAAGTCATTATCTCAGTAAATTAGAATGCTTTATAACACCATCTTGAAAAATGATTTTATATTCGAAATGTTGGCCTACTGAAATGTATGTTCAGTAAATGCACTCAATACTTGTTTGGGGCTCTTTTTGCATCAATTACTTCATCAATGTGGTGTGACATGGAGGCAATCAGCCTGTGTCACTGCTGAGGTGTTATGGAACCTCAGGTTGCTTTGATAGCAGACTTCAGCTCATCTGCATTGCACTGTGTACAGGTACCATGTCCTGCTAGAGAACGAAATTTCTATCTCCAAAAAACTTGTCACCAGAGGGAAGCTTGAAGTGCTCTAAAATTTCCTGGTAGAAGGTTGTGCTGGCCTTGGTCTTGATAAAACACAGTTGACCTACAGCAGCAGATGACATGGCTCCACAAACCATTGTGGAAACTTCACACTAGACCTCAAGCAGCTTGGATTGTGTGCCTCTCCACTCTTCTTCCAGACTCTAGGACCTTGGTTTCCAAATGAAATGCAAAATTTACTTTCATCTGAAAACAACACTTTGCAGCACTGAGCAACTGTCCAGTTCTTTGTCTCCTTGGTAATATGCTTCTGGCATTGTCTATTGGTCATGAGTAGCTTGACACAAGGAATGCGACACTTGTAGCCCATGTCCTGGAAACATCTGTGTGTGGTAGCTCTTGAAGCAATGACTTCAGCAGCAGTCCACTCCTTGGGAATCTCCTCCAAATTTTTGAATGGCCTTTTCTTAACAATCCTTTCAAGGCTCAGTTATCCCAGTTGCTTGTGGACCTTTTTCGACCACACTTTTTCCTTCCACTCAGCTTCCTATTAATAAGCTTGGATACAGCATTCTGTGAACAGCCAGCATCTTTAGCAATGTGGCTTACCCTCCTTGTGGAGTGTGTCAATGACTGCCTTCTGGATATCTGTCAAGTAAGCAGTCTTCCCCATGATTGTGGAGCCCACTGAAACAGACTAAGGGATGTTTTTAAACACTTAGGAAGCCTTTGCAGGTGTTTTTTGTTAATTATTCTGATTTACTGAGATAGCGACTTTTGGGTTTTCATTGGCTGTAAACCATAATCATCAATATTAATAGAAATAAGCACTTTAAATATAACACTCTGCTTGTAATGATTCTATATGAGTTTCACTTTTTGAATTGAAGAACTGAAATAAATTCACTTTTTCATGATATTGTAATTTAGTGAGAAGTACTTGTATTACAAAAGGAGTATGAATATATAAAAGATACTGTATGTGCAAAAAATGGCAAATTAAATCATGGAATTATATGGACCAAGTATATAGTGTAATACAGATACAATAATATAAATACTTAAATGCTGCTGAGTGCACAAAGGTACTTAAAAGTACAGGTATGTGTTCTGCCATATTTTGCACGGCTTCAATGTATTAATTCGGCTTCACTCCCCACTGTAATTTATTACTTCTATTTGTGAAACTTTGCTTTTGCTAGGTTTAATTGTTTTATTTTCATTTTCAACAGTGGCATGATCAACTAAAGTAATTATTACTAACATAGTGTTAGGGCTAGCGGAAAGCACGGAGTAAATATAGAGGTTTTATTATAATAGATGCGTTCGCAGCCCGGGGTCCACCGTGCAGGAGAACCTGCTACTAGCAAACGGCGGAACTATATGGCGGTATGAGCTAACACTGTTACTTCACAGAGTAGCTGAAACTCAAAGCACTGCGCCCTATTTGACTTCACAGTGGCACAGGCTAACTACTCAACTGAGAGCAGTCAGTGGTCATGCATGCACACAAACTCCTCGCCGGAGGTGCCAGCATTCTAGGGGCTTATTTCAGCCAGGTCCCTGAATACATTCACACAAAATCTCCTTGCCGGAGGTGCCAGCATTCTAGGGGCTTATTTCAGCCGGGTCCCTGAACACAAACTCACATGACCACACTGGCGCAAAGCACATAACATAGAACAATACTAGCGCATGGCCGTGTGGCCATGCGAGCCTTAAATAGTTGCAGCACATACAGGACCTTCCTAGAAGGACCAATGAGAGGCTGCCACAGAGCGTGAGCACCTACAGGACCTTCCTGAAGGACCAATGGCCTTAGCTGCAGTATCTGATCATGTGACCCTCGATCTCCATTGAGAGATCTTACTCTGGGCATGCTCAGAACGAGAAAAGCAGGACTTAGTCCCAGAAGCATCCGCTCACTGCTGCCCAGCACTGACTTCCATGGCAGAAGCAGGAAAAGCAGCAGTAACTCTTTGTACAGAGTCAGACTGAGCGAGAGGCTGGGACTGACGTCTCCACTGCTGCAGAAGAAGAATGGGAGACCACAGCGGAGATGGCCCGAGATTCCCCCTGTGCAGAGGCGGGAACTCGACCCCTAACACATAGTGCAAAAATATTATCGTAAGTATACAGTGGCATGTAAAAGTTTTGGGCACTCTGTTCAAAACAACTGTTACTGTGAACAGTTAAGCAAGTTGAAGAAGAAATGATCTCTAAAAGGCCTAAAGGTAAAGATGAGACATTTCCTTTACATTTTAGGTAAAAAAAAGTAGATATAAAATGTATAAAAAAATGTATATATATATAATCTTAATCTTTATTTTTTATATAGCGCTAACATATTCCGCAGCTCTTTACAGTTTTGCACACATTAATCATCACTGTCCCCGATGGGGCTCACAATCTAAATATATATATATATATATATATACAGCTCTGGCAAAAATTAAGGGACCACAACATCAAAACCATTTCATGGGCAGCCCAATCTCCAGACCTGAACCCATTGAAAACCTCTGGAATGTAATCAAGAGGAAGATGGATAGACGCAAACCATCAAACAAAGAATAACTGCTTACATTTTTGCCCTAGAAGCAGTGTGAAAGACTGGTGGAAAGCATGCCAAGACGCATGAAAGCTGTGATTAAAAATCATGGTTATTCCACAAAGTATTGATTTCTGAACTCTTCCTGTGTTAAAATATTAGTATTGTTGTTTCTAATTGATAATGAACTTGTTTTCTTTGCATTATTTGAGGTCTGAAAGCAATATATATATTTTTTTTATTTTGACCATTTTTCTTTGTCAGAAAACAAAAAAAAATATTGCTTGGAAATTTGGAGACACGTTGTCAGAAGTTTATAGAATAAAAGATCTCAGTGCTGAAATCTCATCTCCTAAGATCTTGGTGCCGAAATCTCCATCTGCGCATGCGTGCCCCCCCGGCTGCTATTTTTCCGGAGTCCACCACACAGGAAATCATGGAACTGTGGGGGGCTCTGGCCTTCCACAAAATGTTAACAGAGCCCCCGCAGCACCGGAGACCCCCAACAGCAGCATCGGTTATCTGGGTCACAAAAACAATCTGTAAGGTTACCCACTAATTCCTATAGGTGAAAGGATATGGGAAATGTATAAACAATAAGAGGGATTATGACTGTTGTCCCCATGAATTAACAGTTAATTTAATCCACTAATAATTTATCAGGATTATTAGAGGCAGAAAAAAATATTGCTTTCAGTACTGATATACAATTTATACATGCACTTGAAAGTCCTAACCATATACAAATGGCCATGTTTATGTTTCAATGCAGCACTCACTAATTAGAGCCTGCAATAGAGCAGCTACTGATTGTGAAACCACCTTAGATGCATTTGTAACAACGCTCCATATGAGAAAATCCACAGAGGGGGAAATATGTTTGAGAGTGTCCAAAAAGGGTCCCCAAATGGAGTGTAAAAGTCTGATAATATTTGATTTAAATGCAAGTAATTGTGCTCTCCGTTAGGACCTGAGGTAAACTGGTTTTCCTCTGCCATGAGCTGCCTCACCTGTGTGCTTGATTAGCTGTTCCCGCGTCTGGAGCTTCCTGCTATACGACATTCCAGAGCTGAGGCATCCCCAGGGAGGTCACCGTCACAGCTTCATAACTATGCCACAGTTGATGGAAAAATCCCACTCTGGGCTGGTATATTGAGATATATCACTGTTATCCCATTGTGGGATTTTTGCCAAAAAAATTGTCCGTTTTAGAGCACAGTCAAAGGGGATGATCACTGCCTGAAAGACACTACTGAGTTTCATGTAGAAAAGCCGCGGAGACACCACTAGGCACTGCTCCTAATAGCCAGTTTCCTACTCCACACTGATGAGGGGCAAATACCCCGAAACAGCTGTCTGTGGATGGATACCATGTTTTGGCATAGGTGGTTTTCCTTTATTGGATGCTGCCCTTCCCGTGGTTGTTCCTTCCCGGTGAAAGACCTGGCTATTCATTGCTTGCGTTGAGAAACACGTGATGGTGTCTCCGCGGCTTTTCTACATGCATTTGCATATTTCCCTTAAGGGATGGGGGCAGTGTTCTGGATCACTGCATTGAGAAACACGTGATGGTGTCTCCGCGATGTTGGATGTTTTGATCTCCACGAGGTCATTCATCCTTATGTTTATATTACTGAGTTTCAGGCGTGATCTCTCCCCGTGCATGACATGACACGACACATGGACTACTAATAGCAGGATTGAGCACATGCTGGATACTGTGTGAGCTCTCCACTTTGACCAGGTACGGTTCAGTGCTGAGCAAGCTGTGCTATCACTCAAATGCTGCAATCTGCCTAATATATTAACCCCTTCATGACCCAGCCTATTTTGGCCTTAATGACCTTGCCGTTTTTTGCAATTCTGACCAGTGTCCCTTTATGAGGTAATAACTCCGGAACGCTTCAACAGATCCTAGCGATTCTGAGATTGTTTTTTCATGACATATTGGGCTTCATGTTAGTGGTAAATTTAGGTCGAGAATTTCTGAGTTTATTTGTGAAAAAAATGGAAATTTGGCGAAAAATTTGAAAATTTCGAAATTTTCACATTTTGAATTTTTATTCTGTTAAACCAGAGAGTTATGTGACACAAAATAGTTAATAAATAACATTTCCCACATGTCTACTTTACATCAGCACAATTTTGGAAACAAATTTTTTTTTTGCTAGGAAGTTATAAGGGTTAAAATTTGACCAGTGATTTCTCATTTTTACAACCACATTTACAAAACCATTTTTTTAGGGACCACCTCACATTTGAAGTCAGTTTGAGGGTTCTATATGGCTGAAAATACCCAAAAGTGACACCATTCTAAAAACTGCACCCCTCAAGGTGCTCAAAACCACATTCAAGAAGTTTATTAACCCTTCAGGTGTTTCACAGCAGCAGAAGCAACATGGAAATAAAAAATGAACATTTAACTTTTTAGTCACAAAAATGATCTTTTAGCAACAATTTTTTTATTTTCCCAACAGTAAAAGGAAAAACTGGACCATGGACATTGTTGTCCAATTTGTCCTGAGTACGCTGATACCTCATATGTGGGGGTAAACCACTGTTTGGGCGCACGGCATGGCTCGGAAGGGAAGGAGCGCCATTTGACTTTTTGAATGAAAAATTGGCTCCAATCTTTAGCGGACACCATGTCGCGTTTGGAGAGCCCCCGTGTGCCTAAACATTGGAGCTCCCCCACAAGTGACCCCATTTTGGAAACTAGACCCCCAAAGAAACTTATCTAGAAGCATAGTGAGCACTTTAAACCCCCAGGTGCTTCACAAATTGTTCCGTAAAAATGAAAAAGTACTTTTTTTTCACAAAAAAATTATTTTAGCCTTAATTTTTTCATTTTCACATGGGCATCAGGATAAAATGGATCCTAAAATTTGTTGGACAATTTCTCCTGAGTACACCAATACCTCACATGTGGGGGTAAACCACTGTTTGGGCACATGGTAAGGCTCGGAAGGGAAGGAGCGCCATTTGACTTTTTGAATGAAAAATTATCTCCATCGTTAGCGGACACCATGTCGCGTTTGGAAAGCCCCTGTATGCCTAAACATTGGAGCTCCTCCACAAGTGACCCCATTTTGGAAACTAGACCCCCCAAGGAACTTATCTAGAGGCATAGTGAGCACTTTAAACCCCCAGGTACTTCACAAATTGATCCGCAAAAATGAAAAAGTACTTTTTTTCACACAAAATTTATTTTAGCCTCAATTCTTTCATTTTCACATAGGCAACAGAATAAAATGGATCCTAAAATTTGTTGGTCAATTTCTCCTGAGTACGCCGATACCTCATATGTGGGGGTAAACCACTGTTTGGGTGCACGGCAAGGCTCGGAAGGGGAGGCGTGCCATTTGACTTTTTGAATGGAAAATTAGCTCCAATCGTTAGCGGACACCATGTCGCGTTTGGAGAGCCCCTGTGTGCCTAAACATTGGAGCTCCCCTACAAGTGACCCCATTTTGGAAACTAGACCCCCCAAGGAACTTATCTAGATGTGTGGTGAGCACTTTCAACCCCCAAGTGCTTCACAGAAGTTTATAACGCAGAGCCGTGAAAATAAAAAATAATTGTTCTTTCCTCAAAAATTATGTTTTAGCAAGTAATTTTTTATTTTTGCAAGGGTAACAGGAGAAATTGGACCCCAACAGTTGTTGCCCAGTTTGTCCTGAGTACGCTGGTACCCCAAATGTGGGGGTAAACCACTGTTTGGGCGCACGTTGGGGCTTGGAAGGGAGGGAGCACCATTTGACTTTTTGAACGCAAGATTGGCTGGAATCAATGGTGGCGCCATGTTGCGTTTGGAGACCCCTGATGTGCCTAAACAGTGGAAACCCCTCAATTCTAACTTCAACACTAACCCCAACACAACCCTAATCCTAACCCCAACTGTAGCCATAACCCTAATCACAACCCTAACCCCAACACACCCCTAACCACAACCCTAACCGCAACACACCCGTAACCCTAATTCCAACCCTAACCCTAATCCTAATCCCAACCCTAACCCTAATCCCAACCCTAACCACAACTGTAACCCCAACACACCCCTAACCCTATCCGTAACCCTAACCACAAGCCTAATCTTAACCCTATTTCCAACCCTAGCCCTATTTCCAACCCTAACTCTAATTCCAACCCTAACCCTAAGGCTATGTGCCCACGTTGCGGATTCGTGTGAGATTTTTCCGCACGATTTTTGAAAAATCTGCAGGTAAAAGGCACTGCGTTTTACCTGCAGATTTACAGCAGATTTCCAGTGTTTTTTTGTGCGGATTTCACCTGCGGATTCCTATTGAGGAACAGGTGTAAAACGCTGCGGAATCCGCACAAAGAATTGACATGCTGCGGAAAATACAACGCAGCGTTTCTGCACGGAATTTTCCGCACCATGGGCACAGTGGATTTGGTTTTCCATAGGTGTACATGGTACTGTAAACCTGATGGAAAACTGCTACGAATTCGCAGCGGCCAATCCGCTGCGGATCCGCAGCCAAATCCGCTGCGGATCCGCGGCCAATCCGCTGCGGATCCGCGGCCAATCCGCTGCGGATCCGCAGCCAAATCCGCACTGTGTGCACATGCCATAACCCTAACCCTACCCCTAACCCTAACCCTACCTGTAACCCTAACCCTACCCCTAACCCTAACCCTACCCCTAGTTCTAACCCTAACCCTAGTGGAAAACGAAAAAAAATATATATATATTTTCTTTATTTTATTATTGTCCCTACCTATGGGGGTGATAAAGGGGGGGGTTTATTTATTATTTTTTTTATTTTGATCGCTGTGATAGAACCTACCACAGCGATCAAAATGTACTTGCAAGGAATCTGCCGGCTGGCAGATTCGGCGGGCGCACTGAGCATGCGCCCAGCCATTTTGGAAGATGGCGGCGCCCAGCGAGGAGACGTACGGACACCGGGAGGATCGGTAAGTATGAAGGGGTGGTGGGGGGTGGATCTGAGCACAGGGGGGGGGGTAATCGGACCACAGGGGGGGTGAATCCAAACAAGGAGGGAGCGGACAGGAGGACGGGGGAGCCGGCAGGCGGACAGAGGGGACCGGACCCCATAACGGAGGACTGGGGGGGCGATCGGTGGGTGTGGGGGGGGTCACTTCAATATTTCCAGCCATGGTCGATGATATTGCAGCATCGGCCATGGCTGGATTGTAATATTTCACCAGTTTTTTAGGTGAAATATTACAAATCGCTCTGATTGGCAGTTTCACTTTCAACAGCCAATCAGAGCGATCGTAGCCACGAGGGGGTGAAGCCACCCCCCCTGGGCTGAAGCACCACTCCCCCTGTCTCTGCAGATCGGGTAAAATGGGAGTTAACCCTTTCACCCGATCTGCAGGGACGCGATCATTCTGTGACACAGCATATGCGTCACAGGTCGGATTGGCACCGACTTTCATGACGCATACGCTGTGTCACAGGTCGGGAAGGGGTTAATATTGATGATTCTGACTGCCTCACATAATTATTAACTATAGGACATGTGTCCTAACACGCATTTCACTGGTATACCGGCTGTTTCTAAGGGCGGGATCGACTGTACATACCAGATGTTTATACACCCTATCATGACTGACAGGTGCAACAGCCAACCACCACATGGTGTTGCAAACAAAGGATTTTAAAGGAATTGAATCCTAGATGTCTACAGTACTATATTTTAAACAACAGTCAAGTTACACAGATTAACAATAGTTTAGACATGTCATTTATATTTATCATCTGGGATATGGTATCAAAGAGATCTACATTATTGATGTGTATCCATATTTATATTTTTACTGTATACTAAACAGAAATTTTTCTATTTGATCACATAATGCAGATATTTTCCATCATAATACCTTCTGCACCATGAATCTTATTATTAGAAATTATTGAACTGCGATGTATATTAAACACATCTATCCGACTGATTGAATACATGTGATAATCAATTGCATGAATAGAATGCATCTTTATTAACCCCTTAGTGACAGAGCCAATTTGGTACTTAATGACCGAGCCAATTTTTACAATTCTGACCAGTGTCACTTTATGAGGTTATAACTCTGGAACGCTTTATCGGATCCCGCTGATTCTGAGATTGTTTTTTCGTGACATGTTGTACTTCAAGTTAGTGGTAACATTTCTTCGATATTACTTGCGATTATTTATGAAAAAAATGGAAATATGGCGAAAAGTTTTAAAATTTTGCAATTTTCAAACTTTGTATTTTTATGCCCTTAAATCAGAGAGATATGTCACAAAAAATAGTTAATAAATAAAATTTCTCACATGTCTACTTTACATCAGCACAATTTTGGAAACAATTTTGTTTTTGTTAGGGAGTTATAAGGGTTAAAAGTTGACCAGCAATTTCTCATTTTTACAACACTATGTTTTTTTTAGGGACCACATCACCTTTGAAGTGATTTTGAGGGGTCTATATGATAGAAAATAACCAAGTGTGACACCATTCTAAAAACTGCACCCCTCAAGCTGCTCAAAACCACATTCAAGAAGTTTATTAACCCTTTACGTACTTCACAGGAACTAAAACAATGTGGAAGAAAAAAATGAACATTTAACTTTTTTTTGCAAACATTTTACTTCAGAACCATTTTTTTTAATTTTCACAAGTGTAAAAACAGAAATTTAACCACAAATTTTGTTGTGCAATTTTTCCTGAGTACGCCGATACCCCATATGTGGAGGTAAACCACTGTTTGGGCGCACCGCAGAGCTTGGAAGTGAAGGAGCACCGTTTGACTGTTTCAATGCAGAATTGGCTGGAATTGAGATCGGACGCCATGTCGCGTTTGGAGAGCCCCTAATGTGCCTAAACAGTGGAAACCCCCCACAAGTGACACCATTTTGGAAACTAGACCCCCCAGGGAACTTATCTAGATGTGTGGTGAGCACTTTGAACCCCCAAGTGCTTCACAGAAGTTTATAACGTAGAGCCGTGAAAATAAAAAATCGCATTTGTTTTCACAAAAATGATTTTTTCGCCCACAAATTCTTATTTTCACAAGGGTAGCAGGAGAAATTAGACCACAAAAGTTGTTGTGCAATTTCTCCTGAGTACGTTGATACCCCATATGTGGAGGTAAACCACTGTTTGGGCACACCGCAGAGCTTGGAAGTGAAGGAGCACCGTTTGACTTTTTCAATGCAGAATTGGCTGGAATTGAGATCGGATGCCATGTCGCGTTTGGAGAGTCCCTGATGTGCCTAAACAGTGGAAACCCCCCACAAGTGATACCATTTTGGAAACTAGACCCCTTAAGGAACTTATCTAGATGTGTGGTGAGCACTTTGAACCCCCAAGTGCTTCACAGAAGTTTATAACGTAGAGCCGTGAAAATAAAAAATCTCATTTTTTCTACAAAAATGATCTTTTTGCCCCCAAATTTTTATTTTCACAAGGGTAACAGGAGAAATTAGACCACAAAAGTTGTTGTGCAATTTCTCCTGAGTACGTCGATACCCCATATATGGGGGTAAACCACTGTTTGGGCGCACCGCAGAGCTTGGAAGAGAAGGAGTGTCGTTTTACTTTTTCAATGTAGAATTGGCTGGAATTGAGATCGGACGCCATGTCACGTTTGGAGAGCCGCTGATGTGCCTAAACAGTAGAGACCCCCCACATATGACACCATTTTGGAAACTAGACCCCTTAAGGAACTTATCTAAAGGTGTGGTGAGCACTTTAAACCCCCAGGTGCTTCACAGAAGTTTATAACGTAGAGCCATGAAAATAAAAAAATCGCATTTTTTCTACAAAAATGATCTTTTGCCTCCAAATTTTTATTTTACCAAGGGTAACAGGAGAAAATGGACCCCAGAAGCTGTTGTACAATTTGTCTTGAGTACGCCGACACCCCATATGTGGGGGTAAACCACTGTTTGGGCGCATGGCTGAGCTTGGAAGCAAAGGAGCGCCATTTGACTTTTCAACGCAAAATTGACTGGAATTGAGATCGGACGCCATGTCGCGTTTGGAGAGCCCCTGATGTGCCTAAACAGTAGAAACCCCCCAAAAGTGACCCCATTTTGGAAACTATACCCCCCATGGAACTTATCTAGATGTGTAGTGAGAACTTTGAATGCCCAAGTGCATCACAGAAGTTTATAATGCAGAGTCGTGAAAATAAAAAATATATATTTTTTAACAATAAAGATTTTTTAGCCCCCAAGTTTTTATTTTCACAAGGGTAACAAGAGAAATTGGACCCCAAAAGTTGTTGTCCAAAGTATGCTGGTACCCCATATGTGGGGGTAAACCACTGTTTGGGCGCACGGCAGAGCTCGGAAGGGAAGGAGCGCCATTTTGGAATGCAGACTTTGATAGAATTGTCTGCGGGCGTTATGTTGCGTTTGCAGACCCCTAATGTACCTAAACAGTAGAAACCCCCAACAAGTGACCCCATTTTGGAAAATAGACCCCCCAAGGAACTTATCTAGATATGTGGTGAGAACTTTGAATGCCCAAGTGCTTCACAGAAGTTTATAATGCAGAGTAGTGAAAATAAAAAATATTTTTTTCCCACAAAAAAGATTTTTTTAGCCCCCAAATTTTTATTTTCACAAGGGTAACAAGAGAAATTGGACCCCAAAAGTTGTTGTCCAATTTGTCCTGAGTATGCTGGTACCCCATATGTGGGGGTAAACCACTGTTTGGGCGCACGGCAGAGCTCGAAAGGGAAGGAGCGCCATTTTGGAATGCAGACTTTGATAGAATTGTCTGCGGGCGTTATGTTGCGTTTGCAGACCCCTAATGTACCTAAACAGTAGAAACCCCCAACAAGTGACCCCATTTTGGAAAATAGACCCCCCAAGGAACTTATCTAGATATGTGGTGAGAACTTTGAAAGCTCCAGTGCTTCACAGAAGTTTATAATGCAGAGTAGTGAAAATAAAAAAATATTTTTTTTTCCAACAAAAAAGATTTTTAGCCCCCAAGTTTTTATTTTCACAAGGGTAACAGGAGAAATTGGACCCCAAAAGTTGTTGTCCAATTTATCCCGAGTACGCTGATGACCCATATGTGGGGGTAAACCACGGTTTGGGCGCACGGCAGAGCTCAGAAGGGAGGGAGTACCATTTGACTTTTTTAGCGCAAAATTGGCTGTCGTGTTTGGAGACCCCCTGATGTACCTAAACAGTGGAAACCCCCCAATTCTAACTCCAACCCTAACCCCAACACACCCCTAACCCTAATCTCAACCCGATCCATAATCCTAATCACAACCCTAACGATAATCACAACCCTAACCCCAAAACAGCCCTAATCTCAACCCTAACCATAACCCTAATCAAAACCCTAAATCCAACACACCCCTAACCCTAATCCCAACCCTAACCCTAATCCCAACCCTAATCCCAAACGTAACACTAATCCCAACCCTAATCCAAACCCTAACCCTAATCCCAACTCTAACCCTAACTTTAGCCCCAACCCTAACTTTAGCCCCAACCCTAACCATAACTTTAGCCCCCGTCGTCACAAAAAAAGTTCAATGTAACCTTTTTTTTGTACGTCGCGTCCGCCATTTCCGCGCATGCGTGGCCGTAACTCTGCCCCCTCCTCCCCAGGACATAGACTGGGCAGCGGATGCGTTGAAAAACTGCATCCGCTGCCCACGTTGTGCACAATTTTCACAACGTGCGTCGGTACATCGGGCCGACGCATTGCGACCGCCCCGTACCGACGCAAGTGTGAAAGAAGCCTAAGGCTACTTTCACACTAGCGTCGTACTCGGCCCATCACAGTGTGTCGGGCCGACGTACCGACGCTAGCGTTGTAAGCGCCGCACAACGGGTGCAGCGGATGCTGTTTTTTCAACGCATCCGCTGCCCAATTGTGAGGTGCGGGGAGGCGGGGGCGGAGTTCCGGCCACGCATGCGTGGTCGGAAATGGCGGACACGTCGCACAAAAAAGTTACATGTAGTTTTTTTTGTGTCGACGGTCCGCCAAAGCACGACGCATCCGTCGCACGACGGATGCGACATGTGGCAATGCGTCGCTAATGCAAGCCAATGGAGAAAAAACGCATCCTGCAAGCACTTTTGCAGGATGCGTTTTTTCTCCAACGACGCATTGCGACGGAAGCCAAAAAACGCTAGTGTGAAAGTAGCCTAACCCTAACCCTAGCCCTAACCCTAACCCTAAATTTAGCCCCAACCCTAACCCTAACTCTAACCCTAACCCTAACTCTAACCCTAACCCTAACCCTAACCCTAACTCTAACCCTAACCCTAACCCTAACTCTAACTCTAACCCTAACCCTAACCCTAACTCTAACCCTAACCCTAACCCTAACTCTAACCCTAACTCTAACCCTAACTCTAACCCTAATTTTAGCCCCAACTTGTCTTCTCCTGCCGGCCGGCAGATGGCAGCAGATGGCGGGCGCACTGCGCATGCGCCCGCCATGATGAAAAAGCCGGCTGGCAGGAGAAGACAGAAGAGGACCCAGGGACCCCGGGTGAGTATGATAGGGTCCCCGAATCCCCCTATTTCTCTGTCCTCTGATGTGCGATCACATCAGAGGACAGAGAAATAACTGATCGCTTTTTTTTTTTTTTTTTTTTGCGGTCGCCGGTAAACTGTTAATTACCGGCGATCGCAAAGCAGGGGTCGGTGCAAACCGACCCCGATCATGTTCTTTGGGGTCTCGCCCCCGGCAGCCGAGACCCCAAAGATCTTCCGGGTGCCGGGCGGCGGGCGCACTGCGCGTGCGCCCGCCATTTTTTCCTGGAAAAAAGATGGCGGCGCCCATGGGGAGACACGAGGAGCACCGGGGGAGGTAGGTGAGTATTGGGGGGCTATTGGGGGCCATCGGGGACCACATTTCTCTGTCCTCCGATGTGCGATCACATCGGAGGACAGAGAAATTAAACGGCAAATCGCGTTTTTTTTTTTTGTTGCGACCGCCGGTAAACGGTTAATTACCGGCGATCGCAACTCGGGGGTCAGTAAAAACCCCCCGAATCATGTTCTCTGGGGTCTCGGCTACCCTCGGCAACCGAGACCCCAGAGAAAATCCGACTCTGGGGGGCGCTATTCACTTTTTCCACAGCGCCGTTAATTAACGGCGCTGTGGATTAAGTACCCTTAGCGGCCGCCGTTAAAAGGCGTATCGGCGGTCGTTAAGGGGTTAAAAGGATCTTAAATAAAATATTGCACAACTAGACAGTGAAAATATATTTGTGCTCAGGACCAATTATCACATAATGCAGATATTTTGGTATTGTTTAGATGTTCCCCATCACAATACCTTCTGCACCATAAAAATTATTTTGGATTATTAAAGTGCTAGGTGTATAGAACACATCTATTTAACTGATGGAGTGTTCAATCTGGTAGATAATATCAGATTTATCACAGAGTGCCATGAGCATTGGGAGGTGATGACAGGGATCCTTAACAACCACTGGAATATTCTCATTTCTGATTGTAACCTTAGGGAATTTCTAAGGCCACTGGCCTCTTTTGGGGTAGAGGAAGGCTATATCAATATCTGACCATCTTGCATCCAGTCATTTTATACGAAAGACGATGATTAAAGATCCTGGATTTTTCCACTGATTCTTTTGGAAATACATATCATATTTATCAACATCTAAATTGCTCCTCAGTTGGGGTAATATACTGCCTAGAATGCTCATGTGGTTTGCAATATGTAGGAAAGTCCATGAGGGACGTTAAGGCCTATAATCAGAAGCATAATCAATTTTGACAAAGATGAGCTTGCATGTCATGAGCAGAAAAAGACATTCAATCCTATTCCTATTGCCAGGCAATTCAAGAACAAAAATGGCTTGGACTGGAAGGAACTCCATTGATGGGTACTTTGCCAAATAAAATTAGACATTAGGGGGTGTGACCTGGACACCATTCTCCTGAAAAGGGAGAGTGAATGGATTTTCAGGCTTAGTACTGTCAACCCAATGACTTGAATGAGAATTTTAATGTTGGTTGTTTTCTTTAAATAAATTTCTATGTCTAGTATCCATCCCTTGTTATAGGGTCCTTCCTCCCATGGTAACTTGGGATACTAAACATAAATGGGGAATTTTTAAGGTAATACTACTAGAATCCTTCAGAAGACTTATACCCTCTGGTAATAAAATGACAAGGAATAAAAAGAAACCATTATGGATGAATAAGACAATACAAAGCTTAGCAAGACTAAAACAAAGGACATTAAAAATCTTGAAAGCTGAGAATACTGGAATTGCATTTCAGAAGTATAAAGATCTAAATAAGAAATGTAAAAAAGAAATCAAGCCAACAAAGTTATATCCAGAGAAACAAATCACCAACGACATTAAAATAAATCCCAATTTTTTTTTATAAATACATCAATTCCAAAAATTAAAAAAAATAGATGGTATTGGCCCCTTAAAAGATGAAAATAGCAAGATAAAGAAAAGGCTGGATATTAAACAGGCACTTTTCATCCATGTTTACTAATGAACTGTCTGTTACAGGGAGCACTCAACAAGCCAAAAATCAAAATTCATAACCTGATATAATTAGTTTAACACAAAAAGAAGTGCATCTATGTATGAGTAATTTAAACATTGAAAAATCCCCCTGCCCAGATGGCGTTCATCCATGGATACTGAGGGAATTGTGCTTTATAATTGGCAGACCACTGTCTCATATTCTTAGACTCTCTTGTAAATGGGGTGGTACCACAGGATTGGAGGATGACTCACATGGTACTGATATTTAAGAAAGGTAGAAAGGTGGATCCAGGCAACTGCCGTCAGGTAAACCTGACATCAGTAATGTGAAAAGTTTTTAAGGGCATTATAAGAGAAGACCTGCAGAATTATATTGTAGAACAGGGGTGGGGAACCTCAAGCCCCAGGCCTCAATGACCTTTTATCAGGCCCCCAGCAGATTCTCAGGGACCGCATTCTTGGGCAGAGAGGTGTAGTTTGATTACAACCAGCTCATTAATTTCTTCTTGCTCTGTTAGCGCACACATGCAGTGTTCACTACTGAACATTGAAGGGCATGCAATGAAAGATTACGTCCTTAAACCAGTGCCAGAGTCAGGATGTACTTTGTGGGCAGAGTTTCTACAGCCCCCGAAGGATGGTATAAATATCCAAATGGCCTTTGGCAGAAAAAAGATTCTTCACCCCCCTTGTAGATAATATAATAACTGACAACCATCATGGATTCATGAAGAATAAGTTGTGTCTAACCTGTTGGGTTTCTATGAGGAGGTAAGTGCAAATCTGTATGTAGGTAATGTGGATGATGTGATTTATCTGGACTTTGATAATGCCACATATTAGTTCCACATATTAAATGTATACCTAAGCTAAAGAAGCAAGGACTGGGGGAAACTATATGCAGATGTGTAAGGAATTGGCTAAATGACAGGTAACAAAGAGTTGTCATAAATGGTATGTTCTCTAAATGGGATATAGTCAGCAATGGGGTACTGCAGGGATCTGTGCTAGGACCAATTCTTTCTAACCTTTTTTTAACCCCTTTCCAACATCACGTGTAAATGTATGCCAATATCAGACTTCCCCTGGTTGATGCAGGCTATGGCGCTGAGCTCGCACATTTCCGGGCATGTGTCGAGATTCATCCGTGGCTGTTAAATGCCGCTGTCAATCTCTGACAATGGCATTTAACTCACGTTTCTAGCAAGCGCGCCAGAAATCCCATCCATTGGTGACCCTATCACATGATTGCGAATAATCGATGTGTTGGCATGACAACCAGAGATCTCCAGCAGACCTGTATTGTTGTCACTGCTGGATTGCTATGAGTGTCGCCCGGTGGTCGGGGCTCATAGCAAGTGAGCAATTCTGCTACATACAGATGATCTGATCATCGCCTGTTAAAAGCAGAGCCGATCGGATTATGGCAGCTTCTATTCTCCCATGGAGACTATTGAAGTATTCCAAAAGAAAAAAAAAAGTTTTTAAAAATATTAAAAAAATAAAAAATATAAAAGTTCAAATCACCCCCCTTTTGCCCCAATTCAAAATAAAATAATAAAAAAAATCAAACATGCACATATTTGGTATCGCTGCATTCAGAATTGCCCAATCTATCAATATAAAAAAATTAACCCAATCGCTAAACGGTGTAAAGAGAAAAAAAGTTAAAATGCCAGAATTACATTTTTTTTGTTTGCCGCAACATTGCAGTAAAATTCAATAACAGGTGATCAAAAGATCTTATCTGCACCAAAATGGTATCATTATAAACATCAGCTCAGTATGCAAAACATAAGCCCTCACCCAACCCGGGATCACGAAAAATAGAGATGATACAGTTCTCTGAAAATGATGCATGTTTTCTAACAAATTTTGGAATTTTTTTTCACGACTTAGCTAAAAAAGAACCTAGACGTGTTTGGCGTCTATGAACTCATAATGTAGAATGATAACGGCAGGACAGTTTTAGCATTTAGTGAACATGGAAAAAAGAAAACCCAAAAAACAATTGTGGGATTGCAAATTGTATTCCTGTTTCCAGTACACAATATGTTAAAACCAGTGATGTGGTTCAAAAACTTGTCGTGCAAAAAATAGAGTCTCACATGGTCATTAAGACCAAAAAATATAAAATTTATGGCTCTGGGACAAAGGGGCGCAAAACACGTAAACGCAAAAACAAAAATACCTCTGGGGTTAATAACCTTGTGGATGGTATTGAGAGTAAAGTGTCAGTCTTTGCTGACAACACCAAACTATCTAGGATATTAAAATCTGACTTTGACATTTCAATCTTGAAAAACGATCAGAATAAGATGACCGAAAGAGCAACTACTTGGCAAATGAGATTTAATGTAGATAAATGTAAACTAATGCACCTAGGACGGAGTAATCATATTGCATATATATTAAATGGGAGAATACTTGGGACTATAGAACAAGAGAAGGACTTGGGTATTCTTGTTACAAGTAAGCTGAACATCATTACTCAATGTCAAGCAGCAGCCAAAAAAGCAAACCAGATATTAGGATGTATAAAACAGAGATATAATCCTGCGATCCCAACGTATCATTGCCCCTTTATAAATCAATGGTGAGGCCACATCTAGAATATGGGATCCAATTTTGGGCTCCATATTTTAGAAAGGATATTCAGAAGTTAGACTCAGTTCAAAGATCGACAACTAGATTATTACAAGGTATGGAAGGAGTCTCATATGAGAATAGGTTGAAAAAGTTGGGCTTGTTTAGCTAAGAAAAAAGACACCTCAGAGGAAATCTCAGATACATGTATAAATATATGTGTGGTCAGTACAAAACACTGGCATATGACATTCCTTCCAAAGACCGTACTGAGGGCAAGGGGGCACTCATTATGGGTGGAAAAAGGTGATTCTAGCAGCTAAATAGGAAAGGGTTCTTTACAGTTAGAACAGTGTGATGCATGTTACAGCCAGGGGGCACTGTATGTGCTCATCAGGATAAGCATGGAGGCATATTTGTAATGGTGATAATGAAACAATGTCCGGCATTGTAAATATCCGGTATGTGTTCCAGAGGGAGTCTGCGCTGTAAGCCAGTAGTATTGCTGTTCTGGGATCTGTAGTCCCACAAGTATTTGTCTAATTAAAAGGGAGGCTTGCACGGTTAGTCGGAGAGCTGGGTGGGACTGGCTAACCACACACACACCTCCCACCTATGGGGGTGGTTACAGGTACATAATGTGACCAGGGTTTGGGTCACATTTTTAGAGTGTATAGACCTGAATGGTCAGAGTGTAAAGTTGTGGATGGCCTGTACTTTGGAATGTCGTGAAGTGGACTGGATTCCTGGAAGCACATGGAGAGGTTATGGACTGATGGCCTGTGTGTTGGATGTGCCTGGGACTGGACTTAATGAATAGCGCATGGAGAGGCCGTATCTGCAGAGACTGTGATGGCTACTGTGTTGGGGAAGCTACAGTTCCATCTGCTTGTCTGGACTATCTGAAGTGCCCTGGTCACAAGGACGGTGGTCCCAGTCCAGCAGCTTCCCTGGGAACCAGGACTGACAGTCAATGTGTGGAGCAGGAGCTCCTGTAAGGTAACTCCAGATAAAGGGGGTTACGGGCAGAGAAGTATCTGCCATTGGAACAGACTGTTGGCTCTTGTTGTGTTCCGTGGATGTTAATGAACTGTTTGGTGAGTTAAAGTGCTATGGTCTATGTGTAGGCCTGTGATGTGCAACATGGCCTATGGTGTGGTTTATGATGCCTAAATAAACCAAATAGACTGTTTTTGTGGGAAACCGTGCCTGAGTGCTTTAATCTCGTTGCCAGGCTAGTGTCCCCCAACCCACTCAAGTAGCGCTATCTCACAGCAGTTAGACTGTGGAATGTCTGACCACAAGAGGTAGTAATGACAGAAACTATAACAGCTTTTTAAAAAGGGCTGGCCGATGTCCTTGATACACATAACATTGTGGGTTATAGTTAAATTATTGTCAAAATGCACAATTGGCGGAGAAAGGTTGACGTTAATGGACCTAGGTCTTTTTTAACGTACATAACTATGTAACTATGTAAGAAGTCTAATTACATATGAAGCAGGGGCCACCTATGTGGTTGTGCATTACATAGTTAAATTGCTCTCTTATCATTCTACCTAGCAATTACATCTGTATTATTCTCTAATCCACTTACACTAATCTTATTCACTATTGTGATTTTATACACACTTTCTGTTCAATTTATTCAGTATGACTATGCAGATTCTCCATAAAATGGCTACTGCATTTCCTGTCTCTTCTTTAATGCAGTCTATGACAGTCAATTCTGATCGGCTGTACGATACCAAGCGATGTGATAGCTGTGAGGTATTATGGGGAAGCCAGCCAAACTGCCCCAGAGTTCATGCATTTTTTTCCTGACTGATGCAATATTTTGCCATTTTAGGAGATTGACATGAACTGAATCACAAATTGCTTCAATTTGCCAGGCTCATTGAATTTGTACACAAATTTGATTCACATTAAATTGATTAGGTCATCTATGCTAATTATGAATATATTTCTACATCTATTAATAATTACAGATATTATAAAGTAATAAAGATTTTTGTCAATTTAAATGAGTATTATTGTTCTGCCTGGCCTGTTGGATTATGTAAATATTGGTGTCATCTATAGAAGTAGATACTTTGATTTACAGTTCCCACAAGCTGGATGTATTGACCGTTTAGTCAGCAATTAGCCCTTGCTGACCTTAGTACAGGCAAATTGGACTTAGTTAATGAGGCACAGGTTGGGCCATTAGTTGCAGCTAAAGACAGAAATTAACCATATAACCACTGACATAGGTCATGTCTTTCTAGCATAATTTTACTGTACAGTATATTTATTTATGTGTGATAAATCTGACTATTCTATTATCTTCTTCCTCTGTCATAATTTTGAAATGTATAAGAGTTTAAGGTTTCTGACAACAGAATTTTTCTCTCTCTACATTGAAGTGGGCATAAAAATTGTGATAATAAAAAGTCACCAGTAAGTCAAGGAATATAAATTAAGGAAATCTAATGAATAACATATGCATATTAAAGTGATAGTGCAGAACATAAGTACACAGTGTAGTTAGCAGAGCACTACAGATACTGTGTAGAGATGAGCGAACCCCTGCATGTTTAGCTTCGGCTGGTTCAGAACACTCTGAACATTCTGAACACTTAAAAAAAAGTTTGGTTCGGGTCCCAGAACAGTACCTGAACCTGTACCTGAACCTGAACCTGTACCCGGACCCCATTCACTTGAATGGTGGCCAGAATATCCAGTGTTTGCTATGTGGCAAACATTGCCTCTGATGATTTTACCGCCGGTGTGAGTGCCATATGACAGCGTGAGCCAGCAGCTGTGATCGGAGTCGAAAAGTTTGGAGAGAAATTTCTCACAGTGAACTGCGGCGAACTCACGTCTGCACCATGATACTATTTCTCACTGTGCTAGTGCTATCTCACCAAGGTCCTCCTAGTTCATAGGCCCTGCTAGAAGTGTAGCCTCAGTGACCTGCATTAACCTTAATGACATCACCGCAAGTCACTGAGACTGAACTTGCAGCAACTCATTCCCAAATTGTTCTCAGTCTTGACGGTCGCATCTTGGCACCATCCAGGTTGAAAACTGTTCATCCCCAGACATGGACCATGGTGTGGGACAAAACAATGGACCGTTGAGCAATATAGTTGTTTTTTTTATTTTTGTTTTTTCACAGGAGAGTTTGGCTTCAGTTAAATTGGGCGTTAGTTGAGAATCAGTGTGATAGTTTTTTTTTTATTTAAATAAAGGAATTTATGCTTGCTGTGCGTTGATTTACAATATACAATAGGATTAGTAATGGTCCATTACTAAGCCATGGGCTTGATGACACCGGACAATGCAAAGGTGACATCAACCCCACAAATATGAACTACTCTTGCCACTGCCACAGAGCAAGTGGGAAGAGCTGAGCAAAGCACCAGAACTGCACATCTAATAGATGTGCCTTTTTGTGGGCAGCTGTGGGCTTCTATTTTCAGTCTGGTGGAACAATAGCCATGGCCCATTACCAGCCTGAGAATACCAGCCCACAGCTGTCATCTTTAGCTCAGCTGGTTGTCAAAAATTGGAGGGGTTCCATGAGTCTTTTAAAATTATTTATTTAAATAATTTTTTTTAAAATACGGACCCCTCTATTTATGATAACTAGCCTTGCTAACACTATCACGTGAACGTTGCAGCCCGCAGCTGTCAGTTTTGCCTGGCTGGTTATCAAAAATACAGGGGAACCGACACTGTTATATTTTTAGTAACTGTTTATTTAGAGCACAGGTGCCAGCTGATGAATACTCCCATCAGCTGTCACCTGCTCTCGCTGTTATTAGTGGCAACAGGAACAGGCTGATGAGAGTAGTAGCATTTCACCAGCTGATGCCTGCTGACCTGTGGTAAGCTTTTTACAGCAGGTCACAGTCACAACTGTGGGGTCTCGCTGACATCTGACAGTGTGACCCCACAGCACTCTGACCAATGGTAGCAATCTTATTGGTGGTAACATTACACCCAATCAGAACCGCCATGTGTACACAGCCTTAGTGTAATCTCAATCATTTACCAAATTTTGCTGAATTTTAGGAAAATGTGCAGGAATAAGAATACGAATGCGGATGTGCAACATTTGTTCCGACTTTGAAATTGGTGAATGTTTTCTGTACAAGGTCACTCATCTCTAATTCTGTGAAGTTGCAGTTATGCAGTACTACAACTAAATTCATATTAAAGTGAATAGTAACTGAGTTGAGATGATCAACTCGAGATCTAAGCTGCAGCGTCAAACCTCACCAATCTGATGTTGATCCTATCTTAAGGATAGGCGGCCAGTTTCATAGTGCTGAAATCTCCTTTGAAGGAGTTTGCCAACCTTTAATATTCTCCACAAAAAGTAACAAAAGAAGCAAAATGAATAATAAATAGTGATGAGTGAATATATTCTGCGAGTAATTAGCTATTCGCCTTTGTATATTCGAGTGACCCACCCAGCATGTTTGACACTTTATTTGCAGCCAATGAACATGCAGGTCTTGCTTGCCAATCACAATAATGTTGGCAACCTCTTTGGTTTGGCATTACTGTGATTGTCTGGTCTTACAATGTCATAAGGGATATTTAATCCCTGCCAGCGCCATATTGTGCACATTACAGCAACAAGTTATACACGGCACTCATAAAAATAAGGAGAGAGGTGCTCAAGTAGGGTATCCAGCCCAATCATGATATAAAAAAAATTGGCACTCAAAAAGATAGTGATGAGAAAAAAAGTTCCATTTTATTGTGCACACATAAATTGAACAGCTCGCTTAAGTTGATGCAGCTCGCTTTCCCTTGCGCTTGATTTTGGGGTTCCTCTCACTGAAGCACACAGTTTCTAAAGAAGGTCTGGATGCAGACCAAAAATGTTTAACTTATGTGTGCACAAAATGAAACTTTTTTCTCATCACTATCAACTTGCACACATTACAGCTGGAAACAGCATAGGGAGAGCATAGTGTGAGCATAGGGAGAGTGAAATCAGTGCAAAGAGAAAGTTTGTGATTACAAAAAGCTAGTTAAAGTTCTACTGAGGGTAAAGATTAGTTCTTTATTAGGTGGAGATAGCACAGGTAGAGATCTAATATGAGGGAGAGGGAAAGAAAGGCACCTGGGTGTTATCATTGCAAGTACATGCTGCAGATCTCTGCTAGTTTGCATTGTGTTGTATATTGCAGGAGCAGACTATGGGAGAGATAGGCAGAGTTTCATCCATTACCATAATATACAAAACAGCTCTTTTTAGAGCCAAATAATATTACACAGTACCAGCATATACTAAACAATTTTTTTCTGGAGTTACATAATATTCCTGTGTACCAGCATATACTAAACCGCTTTTTCTTTTTACAGCTAAATAATATTCATCAGTGCCTGTTTATACTAAACATCTTTTTTAAAAGCTATTTGCCAAATTATATACCTCGCCTATTGCTGAAAAAGCAAATATTTGTCTAGCAGTTGTGCGACTGGCGCAAAACCTGCTCAGACACACAAACGTCACTATTTACCAGTAATATCCCACAGTCTGCTGTTGGTGTGTGTCATAAAGGTGATATAAACAAAAATATTCTTTTGGTTAAAAAAATAGTGTTTATTTATCTAGCAGTTGTGCGACTGTCGCAAAGCATGCTGAGATATGCAAATGTCACTATTTACCAGTAATTTCCCTGAGTCTGCTGTTGGCATGTGTTATAAAGGCGATATAAAAAAAGACTGAACATTTGACTCTTTGTAGTCTGCCACACAAGGAACGTTCATGTCCATATGCATTTTCTAAGACCCTGGCGTGAAAGATACTTTGTCCCCCATGAAATAATGACTGTGCATCTTTCTTTCATGGTACAAGCAGAATATTCCTTCTCTCGTGTCAGAGGCAGACATTTTATTTTCAGTGCATGTATGCCAGAGGGATGTTGTTGAAGAGTTGCTGTAAAAATTATCCTCAAACAATGCTGCTGGAAGAGGTACCTGCTCTTTTCATCCACATGGATTACAGGGGAGAAACGTGCACACCAGGTGCAACACAGGTGGGGAGAAAATGTCATCCAAATGGGCAATTTTCATGAAACCATCACATCAGCAAGGGCTATCTGTGGGAGTAACTATGATGAGGAGGGAGACGTTAACCAAGATGGTGAAGGAGTACTTAAGTGAACATATCATCGTCCTTCCTGATTCTTCAGTGCCCTTTAACCCCTTTCCGACATCACGCGTAACAATATGCTTATATCGTACACCCTCCCTTTGATCCTTTTATGTGGGCTCACTGCAGTGGGCAGTGAGCCCACACCTTTTCAGGTACATGTCAGCTGTTTTGAACAGCTGACATGTGCCGCTAACAGCCAAGGTAGGAATTGTGATCCTCCTGCGGCTGTTACCCCATGAAATGCCATGTTCATACTCTTAGCAGTGGCATTTAACATGCGCTTCCGACAAGTAGTCTGGAAATCCACCCATTGGTGATCCATCACGTGATCGTGGGTCACCGATGGGATGGCATGACAACCAGATCTGATCACACCAGTATGAAGCAGAGCCAATCGAGTTATGGCAGCTTCTAGTCTCCCATGGAGACTATTGAAGCATGCCAGAAGTAAAAAAAAACATATTTTTTCAAAATATAAAATAAAAATAAAAGTTCAAATCACCTCCTTTTCACCCCATTCAAAATAAAACAATAAAAAACACAAACATACAAACACAAACAAAAATATTGTACTCCTTTTAAATTGGGGAAGATGCGTGGCAAGGGAAGGGGAAGTGGACATGTTGGTGATTGTGCATGCAGAGGCCGAGGCCATTTGCAAGCTGAAATTGTTCCACAACAAACACACACATCTTCTCGCTCGATCTTCCTGTCCCAATTGCTAGGGGCCACAGCAGCACACCACTATTGAACCCAGAGCAGTGTCAAAAGGTTGTTGGTTGGATAGTGGATAATGCTTCCAGTCACTTTGCTGCCACCACCACCACCCTGTCTTCCACACGGTCAAGTGTGAGAAACTGTGTGTCTGGACCACATATCCCTCACTCTGATTCTCCTTTCTCCCACCAAGCCGAGTGCAAGGAGACAACTGATCCCACACTTAGACACTCCAAAGTCTAAAGACTTTTCCATTTATAGATTTGGGCCTCTCGTCCGGTCAACTTGAAGCGGAGTAAGAAGAGATCACATGTAGTAATGCCCAAATATTTGAGCAGTTATGGTCACACGAAGGCGATGGTGGGAAAGTGTCACAAGAGGTGGACGATGATGAGACACAATTGCCAGAAAGTCAGGAGGAGGACAAGGGTGCGGAAGTGGAGGATGAGATGTAGATGATATAGTAATTGACCCAAGCTGGTAGGAGGACATGCAGAGGGAGGACAGCAGCAAACAGGGGGAGGGAGGCGTAGCACCTCAACAAGCAGGAAGAAGCAGTGTGGTGGCTGCAGATAGAAGGCGGGCAACCGTTTGTCGTACCACCAACATGACAGAAGTTGTCAGTCAAAGTGTTGGGTCTTCCTGAGTCTGGTTGCTTTTTAAAGACTCTGCCAATAACCCCAAAAAGGCCATTTGCACCACGTGCCAGGCCAGCATTAGCAGGGGTAGCAAAACTACCAGCCTGACCACCATCAACATGATCAGGCACATAGCAGCAAAGCACCTGACTTTGTGGGCTGAAACCAAGGGAACACTGTCTGTTGGTGACACCACTGCCTCTTCCACTGTTGTGCATGCAAGCCAATCCCCTGTCCATGGTGCATGTGAAGATGCCTTGTGCCCTTCACCTGTCATTGCACCCACTCAACTAGCACCATCAGCAAGCATGTCCACGTCCTTGTCTCAGTGCAGTGTTCAGTTGTCCATACCTCAGTCCTTGGAATGCAAGCACAGATACACAGCCAACGATCTACATGCCACACTACTAAATTCACACATTTCTCATCTGCTTGCACTCGAAATGTTGCATTTTAGGCTCATGGAGATCGAATCTTTCCACAACCTGATGGCAGCGGCCATCCCTCGGTACTCGATCGCCAGCCACCACTGTTTCTCCTGGTGTTTCATTCCCACATTACACAAGCACGTGTCCCACAACATTAGCTGTGCCCTCAACAGTGTAGTTACAGGGAAAGTCCACCTGAACGGACACGTGGACAAGTTCTTGTGGGCAGGGATGGTGCATCTCAATTACGGCACACTGGGTTAACATAGTGGAAGCCTGGACCCAGTAGGACCTTGGGATGGAATACATACTCCCGACGCTGAGGATTGCGGGCCCTACGTCAATTAGGGTTGCCCCCACAGTGAACAGCTCCTACACCTCCTCTTTAGCCTCCATCTCTGAAATGACCACATCAGTCACAAGCTGGAAGCACTACAGCACTGCCTTAGTCAAGCGGCTGAAGCTAATATGCTTAATTAACAAACCGCATAATACTGAAGAGTTGTGGACAGCTCTGAAAGAGCAGGCAGATCTATGGCTGACACCGCTGAACCTACAGTTAGGCATGGTCGTGCTTAACAATGGCCAAAACCTGGTGGAGGCTCTGAGGTGAGGCGAGCTCACACATGTATCATGCCTGGCCCATGTGCTTAGCCTCTTGCTTCTGTGGATTCTCAAAACCTACCCAGAGCTGCTGGATCTGCTGGTGAAAATACGCTGTCTGTCTGCCCATTTTAGAAGGTCAGCTACAGCTTCAGCCACCCTTGCCATGCTTCAGAAGCGTTTTCAGCTTCCGGCTCACCGACTGGTGTGTGATGTCCCCACACATTGGAACTCTACAATGCATATGTTGGAAAGGATTTGTGAGCAGAAGCAGGCAGTTGTTGACTAACAGCATCAACAAGGCCATCGGTATTCAGCTCAGACTCCACACATAAGACCTCAAAAGTGGACATGGAAGTCAGACATATGTACCATCCTCCAAAATTTTGAGGACTCCACCAAGATGGTGAGTGGTGATAATGCCATAATTACCATCACTATCCCGCTTCTCTGTGTTCTGAAACTCTCTCTGCTCACAATCAAAGAGGATGCATTGCAAGCGGAGTACGATGAGATGGAGCAAGGAACCATACAGGGTGATTACAAAAAGTCCAGCCTCATCTCATCCAAAGTAGATTAGGTGACAATGAGGAAGAGGAGGAGGAAGAAGAGGAGCTAGTTTCATGCGCTGTAGATGGTACTACAAGCACAACTGTCATATCGTCTGTTCAGCATGGATGGCATGAGGACAGGGAGGAGGATGAGGTGGGGGAGAGCATGGTCAGTCATCCTCTTGGTGAGGACACGGAAATATTGCCTGTTAGCAGTCTGACAGGCATGCCTAAGTTTGTTATGCTGCCTTTCCCGTGTCCCTCGTGTTCTCAAAATTTTGTGTGACAGTCTTTACTGGTTGGTGACACTTCTAGACCCACGCTACAAGGAGAACTTTCTATCTCTTATTCCAGAGGCAGACAGCTCTACTAAAATGTGGCAGTACCAGAGGGCTCATGTGGAATTATTTAAAAAATTCCCATCTGAAAATGCTGGTGGCAGAGGTTACAGTTCGTTGGATAACCAAGGAGTACAGGTGAGAGAGACAAAACTCCAATCCAGCAGAGTCAGGGGAACACTGGGGGAGTTTTCTCAGACCCTACCATCACACTGGCCCTGAGGCGTGGGGTACGCTCACAAAGAGTGCAAAGTTTTGAAAGATGCTGAGGGAGTACCTTGCTGACCATACCAACGTCCTCCGTGATTCCTCTGTGCCTTACAATTATTGGGTATCCAAGCTGGACACGTGGCATGAACTGGCTCTCTATGACTTGGAGGTCCTGGCCTGCCCTGTTGCTAGCATTTTGTCAGAGCGGGTATTTAGTGCCGCTGGTGGAATTATAACTGATAAGCGCATCCACCTGACAACTGAAAATGCTGACAGGCTGACTCTTAAAAAAAGGAACAAGGGCTGGATTGGGCCAGACTTTTCTACATCACCAAATGATAGCAGCGTAACACTGAAATCCAGTGTCTTTTTGGGAGGTCTATTCTCATGCATCTCTTCACACCCACACATGGGTATACGCATCCTGATTTTCCTGATTTTGGCTATTTGCTGTTGTCCTCCTCCTTCTTCTCATCCTCATCCTACACCACCAGATCACCAGATCACCAGGTCGACCGTGGTCTGTGATGCCACAATCACATAATTTTTTAAAGGGTGTTTATGATGCCCGTACCAAAAGAAATGGTTACACAGTATGTTCATGTGTACCCCCCCAGGGGTAAATGTTTGTCAGCCCATACAGTTAGTGCATGGGCATTACAAGTATAGGATACCCGCTCATTTCTAATGGGAACTATTTTTATGAGGCCCTCCTCCATGTCTCGTCAAAGGGGTATTGGGGTGCGCCCAAATTTTTGCCAGCCCTTGCATTCACTGCATAGGCAAACACTATGGGAGACCCACTTCCTAATAATGGGAAAATTGTTTTATGAGACCCTCCTCAACATCTCTTCCAAGGGGTATTGGGGTCCATCCAAATTTGGGCCAGCACAAGCATTCACTGCATAGCCAAAAAGTATGGGAGACTCACACCCTTTTGGGCCTACGCCCCCTGTTGGGACCTCCAGTATGGAGTGGGCTGTTTACCCAGGGAACCTTCCATCCCCTGGTATCTCTCGACCAGCTCAGCCTCAACAATGCGGTTCTCCACTGCATGTTGTTCAGCTTCAAAAATGCAATTCTCCATTGCAGTTTCTTCAGCTTCAATATTGAAATTCTCTATTGCAGGTTATTCAGCCTCAACACTGCAATTCTCCTCTGCTGGTTCTTCCGTCTCAACACTGCAAGTGACTGCAGATTCTTCAGCTTCATTATTGCAATTCTCCACTGCCAGTTCTTCAGCCTCAAAACTGCAATTCTCCACTGCCGATTCTTCAGCCTTAAAACTGCAATTGACTGCATATTTTCAGCTTCAATATTGCAATTCTCCCCTGCCAGTTCTTCAGCCTCAACACTGCAATTGACTGCAGGTTCTTTATCTTCAAAATTGCAATTCTCCACTGCCGATTCTTGAGCCTCAACACTGCAATTGACTGCAGGTTCTTCATTTTCAACATTGAAATTCTCCACTGCCGGTTCTTCAACCTCAACACTGCAATTGACTGCAGGTTCCTTAGCTTCAATATTGCAATTCTCCACTGCAGGTTATTCAGTTTCAACACTGCAATTATACACTGCCAGCTCTTCAGCCCCAACACTGCAATTCTCAACATTGCAATTCACTTCATAGGCAAACAGTATGTGAGTATCAACTTCCTAATAATGGGAACATTGCTTTCAGGTGGCCCTCCTGTACGTCTCTTCAAATGGGTATTGGGATGCATCTAAATATGGTGCAGGGCAAGCCTTGCATTTAATGCATAGGCAAAGAGTATGGGAGTACCAACATCCTAATAATGGGAACATTTCTTTCAGGTGGCCCTCCTGTATGTCTCTTCAAAGGGTTATTGAGGTGTGTCCAAATTTTTGGCAGCACTACCACTCACTGCATAGGCAATAACAGTATAGGAGACCCACTGTTTAATAATGGGAACAACAAACCATAGGCAGCTGATGGATGTATAGTAAAGACCGCCTGATGGCCCTATTAAAATAGGCTTTGTGACTTTCAGAGTCCCTCTGTCATAAATGAAAAATGATGTGTCTGATTATGTGTCACACACGACATGGCCAGAAAAGGTTGTACAATGTTAAAATTACATTTCCCAGTGAATGCATTAATCTTGGTTGAAAGCAATGCTAAAGTTCAAAAACGCATAAAAAAACCACTTGTGAACATAGCCCAGGGTGTGGAGGAGCATTTTTAGGGGGTTATTCATTTTGCCTTATATACAAGTCATTACCCTGGAAATGATGTTCCGTAACATATTTCCCAGGAAAATCCATTTTTCGTTTTTGTATGTTTTATTGTGAGTCTGTAAAAGTGGGGTAAGACTTTGACAACATTGTTCACAGCAGTCACTTGGGAGTCAGAAATGCTTCCATGAGTCTTCCCCATGCTGTTCCCATGTCACTTGAGCACTGTTCCCATTAATTTCTACAACTTATTGTCACTCTATAGCCCCCCGGGCGGCCATCAGTGGCGTATCCAGGGGGGGCAGCCGGGGCATGTGCCCCGGGCGCAGCCGACAGGGGGGTGCCAGCGGGCCCCCTGATGATGCGGCGGTCCAAGGAGGGGGTTGGCAGGGCCAGGGAATGGGGGCTGTCTAATTATACTCACCTTCTCCTGGCACAGTCCCTGCATGTCCCTGGGGGGCTTTTTTTCTTACACCCGGCCTAGGACCCCTCAAACTCTGTCAGCGGTAAGTGTCTGCCAATTCCTTATGCAGTGATTATTGCCCCATTGCGGTGTTAGATAAGGTATCTACTTGGCAGTACATTTATCCACCTGTGCCTTAGCATTATGCACATGCACTTTACATATGGATTGATAGGCTTTAAGGGACTAGGGTTGTTGGAGGGTCATGGTTACCCCAGTGTTTTGTCTCTGCACATGTACCATTTTATCTTATTTGTGTAAATATTTAGTTAATGTTATGTGATTTCCCAATAAAATTTTGAACTTTTTCTATCTCATATATACCTAGTATAACTCTTATTTCTCCAACCATAGCATGTCCCTGGCTGCCTGGCGCCCCGGCTTCTTCCTGTACTGAGCGGTCACATGGTACTGCTCATTACAGTAATGAATATGCGGCTCCACCTCCCATAGGGGTGGAACCGCATATTCAGTACTGTAATGAGCGGTAATGGTGACCGCTCAGTACAGGAAGAAGCAGCAGCACCGGGGAAGCAGGGACCTGCAGGGACCGCGCTAGGAGCAGGTGAGTATAACGGGGAGGGGGAGCGCTGCGCTGCACGATATTCACCTGCTCCTCGTTCCAGCCGCCGCTCCATCTTCTGCAGTGACACTGAGGTCAGAGGGCGCGATGACGTAGTTAGTACGCGCCCTCTGCCTGAACGTCAGTGCAGAGGAGGCAGAAGATGGAGAGGCGAATGGAATGAGGAGCAGGTCAATATTGAAAGGGCCGGGGGCCTGAGCGACGGAGAGGTGAGTATGTTATTTTTTTTTCATCGCATCAACATCAAATGGGGCAAATATCTATATGGGGCATCTTATGGGGCCGTAACATTTGTACAGCATTATATGGGGGCCATAATGTTTGTGCAGCACTATATGGGGGTCATAATGTTTGTGCAGCACTATATGGGGGCCATAACGTTTGTGCAGCACTATATGGAGGCCATAATGTTTGTGCAGCACTATATGGGGGCCATAATGTTTGTGCAGCACTATAATGGGGAAAGTGTCTGTATGGGGCCATAATGTTTGTGTAGCACTATATGGAGGCCATAATATTTGTGCAGCACTATATGGGGGCCATAATGTTTGTGCAGCACTATATGGGGGCCATAATGTTTGTGCAGCACTATATGGGGGCCATAACATTTGTGCAGCACTATATGGGGCCATAACGTTTGTGCAGCACTATATGGGGGCCATAAAATTTGTGCAGCACTATAACGGGGCAAGCGTCTGTATGGAGCATCTATGGGGCCATAACATTTGTGCAGCACTATATGGGGCAAGTATCTGTATAGAGCATCTTATGGGGCCATAACTTTTGTGCAGCACTATATGGGGCAAGTGTCTGTATGGGGCCATAACGTTTGTGCAGCACTATATGGTGCAAATATCTTTATGGAGCATCTTATGGGGCCATAATCAAAGTTTCTGCAGCACTATATTGGGCAAATGTGTCTATGGAGCATCTTATGGGGCCATTATTTACCTTTATGGAGGATTATATGGGGCTCCTGATTCAATATGGATATTCAAAAACAATTAACCTACTGATGTCTCAATTAATTTTACTTTTATTGGTATCTATTTTAACATTATGGGGATTCAGGAATGTACCTTGGCTTGGTCATACAGTTTCAATAGAGTTAAGGTTCAAATGGGGGAGGTTTTGGGGGGGCACCAAACTGATCCTTTGCCCCGGGTGCAGGAAAGGCTAGATACACCTCTGGGGGCCATGGTAAAAATTCTTGAGTTTCCCATAAATTTACATTGGGCTCGTTGCTTGGGTCGAGCACCCGACCATTCCAATGTGCTCAATCCGAGCAACGAGCACTCAAGCATTTTAGTGCTCACCCATCACTAATCATAACGGATAGGCACACCTGTCAGTGGTAAATACAGACAGGCTGACCCTTCTAAAACTGAACAAGAGCTGGATTTACTGTGACTTTGTAAGCCCTACGGATGACAGCAAGCCAACGTAAACGCAGCCCAAATGTTCTTTTTTAGAACTGTCTTAGCTTCAATTCCTTACATTTCAAACCCATTTAGTTCTGGAAAGCATTTTCTACTCCTCCTGCTTCGGATACAAGTACTTAGTGGTCATATATGTATACCCCACGTCGGTATTGTTTTTTAAATATATAAACCTTTATACACTGTGCAATGGTGAAACTTGTACTCCCTATCTCTACATATTGTAATAACTGCAAAATGTGTTGTGAGGGCCCCATCACGGTCTCTTTCAGCGTGTATGATACAGATCCCTTGGGTAATTTTTGGAAACCTTTGTACATTGTACAATGGTGAAACTTGTGCTCCTTGTCTCTAGAAATCGTAATAACTGCAAAATGTGTCATGAGGTCCCCATCAAGGCCTCTTTCATTGTGTATGATACAGACCCTATGGGTAATTTTTGGAAAGCATTACACATTGTACAGTGGTCAAATTTCTACTCTCAATCTCTACATATTCTATTATTATAATTTTTTTTGTATTGCCCTTCTCACGGTCTCTTTAAGCATGTATCTGGAAGCCTAATGTTGATGTTAATATGCTTCATACACTTCTTCAGGTTTCAGTCTTACACAGAATAACAATATGAGTAAAAATACATGCTGTATAAATATGCTGCTAGTTTGAAAATTTTACCCGCGCATTCCTTTATAAAGGGAAATTCGACATAATACCTCTGTCAGCAAACATCATATACTGATAACATATGCAGCACCCTAGTAGGTGGGCGGAGCACCTGGATACAAAATCTGTGTCTGAGGGTGAAACCACTGGCCCTTTCCAATCTGCTGTCCAGGAAGCAGGCACTGATGTCTCTTGCCCACAACCTGCAGTTGCACAGACACAACTGTCAGTAACCATGTCCAGCTCATTGTCCCAGTGCAGCGTTCAGTTGTCCCTTGTCAGCATATGGGTCTCAAATTTTTATCTAGATAGGGCATACATATTCATTAGCACTTTACATTGTCCAGTGCTGGACAAAGACCATTCCTGGCTTTTCCAGGCTCTTAAATAAGACTTGTGTCTTTTTATTAAAGTTTTGCTTCCCTTAAACTTTATACATTTTGGTAAAAAAATGATGGTGGGGTATTGGCCAATTTCTGTACATTTTAAGCACGACTAAGAGACTGGGTTAATACCCTGCACAGACCTATCCAGGCTGCAGCCTTACACATATTGGAACATGGTCACTGCCACGCTAAAGCCTTTACCTGAGCTCTGTAGCACTGCCTGTCACCTGAGTAATACACTCCACAGACCTCATCACTCTCTGGGACATATCCTGGAATTTCGTTGTTGCTGCTCAAAACCATGCAAAAAATACATTCTGCCTGGTTGGGTAATTTCCAGAAGAAGTATGTAGGCTGGGGCAGATTGGTAAATGGCAATTGCTAACTCTGTACCTTGAGGAGGCGGCTTCCAAGTAAAATAAGGCTTGTACATGTTACTGACATGGGTTTCAGGCCTGACAGACTGACCACAATACAGGCCCTGCATACACTGTATTCCAAATTTAATTATAATGCTTTTGGTGTCTTGCAGAATCCAATTTAATGACATTCAGCATACAGCTCTCCCTAACTCGTGTATTATATTCACTTTACAGCGGCTTCACCTACTATGACAGTGGCTCCATTGGGATCCAGTGTCCAAAATGAACCGTGGAGCTCACCAAACTCAGGTTTCACGGTACCTGTGGGTCCTCTAAAAATTTGAAGCAGGGGTTGCATAATGACATGGTAAATGTGGTGGTGGCGGGTGAAGCCCAATATTTAAATGGGCTTGTATTAGCTGGCATTGTAAAGTGATGGGGAATATGTATTTCACTATCTAGCTAACAATTTTGAATAAGGGAGGGACCTCCCAAATGTAGAAGTGAGAGCCCTCACAAATGTAAAAGGAAAAAGGAAATCCAAAACGCTCTGTGTGAACATATTTTTTTTATTTTGCATTATATGCAGTACATGTAATTATGAAGGAAAAAAATGTTTCATAGCATTTTTCCCTTTGAAAAAATGTTGGTTCGGTTTGGTAGGTATTCTTCTATATCTGTAAAACCAGCGCATTAGTCTGACAACATTATTCCATTATCTTCTCCATGCCGTTCCCATTTAGTTTTAGCACTTTCCCTTCCATTTCAGCTCTTTTCTCAGGCCCCGCAGACCTGTTTGTTGGGTCCAGCAGAACATTTTTCGGCTTTCCTATTGACTTGCATTGGATTCGTTATTTGGTACGAATAGACGGATATTAGAAGTTATTTGAGCCGATTTTCCCGATTCCAAATATTTCACTATTCACTCATCAATAATAATACATAAATCAAAAGAAATTTTGGCAGAAAATGGAAAAATAAATACATGAAGTTTAATGAAAAATAAATAAATGAAATAGCAACATGGTAAAGTAAGGTCATACTAAAAAAAATATACAAAGAAATGGATAGAAAAAAGAAATCCCTATTGTGAAGAGGCAAAACAACCTCAGCAAAACCACTCCTTAGGATGATATCTCATAATATAAATCATTAGTCATTAGGGTTGAGCGAAACAGGTCGGCACTTTTCAAAAGACGCCGACTTTTAGCAAAGTCGGGTTTTGTGAAACCCGGCCCGATCCCACTCTGGGATCGGGTCGGCGGTACACGATCTTAGCTCCAAAGTCAGGTTTCGTTTTTTATATATATATATATATATATATATATATATATATATATATATATATATATATATATATATATATATGTCATAGAGAGACACATATATATATATATATATACTGTATATATATATATTTATATTTACTTTAGTGCGATAATGTTGAAAAGCCGGTAATTCAATTGCCGGCTTTTCATTTCTCCTGCCTAAACCCGTCATGATATGAGACATGGTTTACATACAGTAAACCAACTCATATCCCCCTTTTTTTTGCATATTCCACACTACTAATGTTAGTAGTGTGTATGTGCAAAATTTCGGCGCTGTAGCTATTAAATTTAAGGGTTAAATTGCGGAAAAAATTGGCGTGGGCTCCCGTGCAATTTTCTCCGCCAGAGTGGTAAAGCCAGTGACTGACGGCAGATATTAATAGCCAGGAGAGGGTCCATGGTTATTGGCCCCCCCATGGCTAAAAACATCTGCCCCCAGCCACCCCAGAAAAGGCACATCTGGAAGATGCGCCTATTCTGGCACTTGGCCACTCTCTTCCCACTCCCGTGTAGCGGTCGGATATGGGGTAATGAAGGGTTAATGCCACCTTGCTATTGTAAGGTGACATTAAGCCAGATTAATAATGGAGAGGCGTCAATTATGACACCTATCCATTATTAATCCAATTGTTTGAAAGGGTTAAAACACACACACACATGACTGAAAAGTATTTTAATGAAATAAACACACCGGTTGTTTTAATATTTTATTGCTCTCTCAATCCATTTGAAGACCCTCGCTTGGCAAAATAATAAACCCACAATATACATACCTTCAGATGACCTGTCACATCCCACGAGGTAATCCATCTGAAGGGGTTAAAATATTTTACAAGCAGGAGCCCTGCTAATGCAGCTGTGCTCGTGCTTGTAAGCCCCGGCGAATGAAGGAAATGTAGGTCAATGACCTATAGTTACCTTCAGTCGCGGTGATGCGCCCCCTGCTGGATGTCCTCATGAACTGCAGCCTGGGAACTTTATCATTTTTGCATTAGCAGGGCTCCTGTGTGTAAAATATTTTAACCCCTTCAGATGGATTACCTCGTGGGACGTGACAAGTCATCTGAAGGTATGTATATTGTGGGTTTATTATTTTGCCAAGTGAGGGTCTTCAAATGGATTGAGAGAGCAATAAAATATTAAAACAACCGGTGTGTTTATTTCATTAAAATACTTTTTAATCATGTGTGTGTGTGTTTTAACCCTTTCAAACAATTGGATTAATAATGGATAGGTGTCATAATTGACGCCTCTCCATTATTAATCTGGCTTAATGTCACCTTACAATAGCAAGGTGGCATTAACCCTTCATTACCCCATATCCCACCGCTACACGGGAGTGGGAAGAGAGTGGCCAAGTGCCAGAATAGGCGCATCTTCCAGATGTGCCTTTTCTGGGGTGGCTGGGGGCAGATGTTTTTAGCCACGGGGGGGCCAATAACCATGGACCCTCTCCTGGCTATTAATATCTGCCGTCAGTCACTGGCTTTACCACTCTGGCGGAGAAAATTGCGCGGGAGCCCACGCCAATTTTTTCCGCGATTTAACCCTTAAATTTAATAGCTACAGCGCGGAAATTTTGCACATACACACTACTAACATTAGTAGTGTGGAATATGCAAAAAAAGGGGGATATGAGATGGTTTACTGTATGTAAACCATGTCTCATATCATGTCGGGTTTAGGCAGGAGAAATGAAAAGCCGGCAATTGAATTACCGGCTTTTCAACATTATCGCGCTGAAGCAAGTATTGAAAAAGTATGCTTCCCCATTGAAATGCATTGGGTTTCGTGTTTGGCCGATCCCCGACCCCGACTTTTCAATAAGATCGGCCGATTTCACTCGACCCGACTTTTGAGAAAGTCGGGTTTTGTGAAACCCGACTCGATCTCAAAAAATGAAAAGTCGCTCAACCCTATTAGTCATATTTAAAAAACAGACTGGTCGAAAATAGGTACATGCAGCAACTGGAGCCCAGGAAACCTGCCTGAGTATATTATGCAATAATATAAATCAATAGACTGTACATAAATATATGCTAACAACCTAGCAGTACCTATAATTAGTGTTGAGCATTCTGATACTGCAAATATCGGGTATCGGCCGATATTCGCTGTATTGGAATTCCGATACCGAGTTCCGATATTTTTGTGATATCGGAAATCGGAATCGGAAGTTCCTATAAGTTCCCAGTCGTTTGCGGTGCGTATGGTTCCCAGGGTCTGGAGGAGAGGAGACTCTCCTTCAGGCCCTGGGATCCATATTCATGTAAAAAATAAAGAATAAAAATAAAAAATATGGATATACTCACCCCTCCGACAGACCCTGGACCTCAGCGGTGCAACCGGCAGCCTCCGTTCCTAAGAATGCAGTGAGTGTAGGACCTGCGATGACGTCGCGGCTTGTGATTGGTCGCGTGAGTGGTCACATGAGCGGTCACGTGACCAATCACAAGCCGCGACGTCATCGAAGGTCCTTCACTCTGCATTCTTAGGAACGGAGGCTGCCGGTTGCAGCGGTGACAGCCAGGGCTCATCCAAGGGTGAGTATATCCATATTTTTTATTTTTATTCTTTATTTTTTACATGAATATGGATCCCAGGGCATGAAGGAGAGTTTCCTCTCCTTCAGACCCTGGGAACCATTCAGGATCACTTCCGATAATTGTGTCCCATTGACTTGTATTGGTATCGGGTATCGGTATTGGCAATATCCGATATTTTTTGGATATCGGCCGATCCAATCCGATACCGATACTTTCAAATATCCGAAGGTATCGCTCAACACTACCTATAATCAATAAAGTGCAGATATAATAGTTACATAAAAGCTTAAACTAAGGGTATATGGAATAAAGCATGCCCCAAATGTAAGCTGCCATATATACTTTGAGAAATTATGCAGATGGGACACCAAAGGAGGAGCAGAGGGGGGTACACAGGCACCTCAACATGCGTTTTACCAACACTGAGCTTCGTCAGGAGGCATGGCTAAATTAAAACATGGGCTCCATTAATATAAGTAACAGTTGTGAACAGCAAATAGGCGAGCGCTTAGGCTTAATGGTCAATCTCCAATGATGATGCAACAGGCACACATTGAGGACGATGGTTGAGAAGACGGACATCATCGCAAAGATGATGTCACAAACAATAATAAAAAAATTAAAAATGTATAAATATACAAATTGCAACAAAAATGAAAAAAAAGCTAAATAATTTTAAAAAAATTAAAAAGAAAATAAATATAAATATGTAAAAAAACAATAATAAATAAAATAAATATGATGAAAAGTGCAAAAAAAGAGTTTGTTGAATATAATAAAAAGTCCAAAATTATTGAATTTAATGAAAAGTCCCAGATGAAAATATCCAGTGAACAGTCAATTTCCACTTAATATCGGACAACATCGTCCAAACAGAAAAGGTGTCACAACGAGCTGTAGATACATGATCAGCACAAGAAAGAGGGTGAATAGCAACATCTGAAGGACAACATAAAATATACAATAAAATATAGAGAACCCAGAAAATAAATAAAATAGCTGTGTATTATAAGAAATACTTGAAACTTAGAGCATCATTAAGGTGCTCTGGAGCAGCTGTGCTGAGGGAGACCATCCAGCATGTTTTTTTTCTCGAAGAAATCTACTCTTGATGTCGCCACACAAACACCCACATACATGTGCGCAGATAAACCTTTTGGGTTGCATTTATGACAATTATGAAAGCATTTATAGATAGTTTTCAATTTCTTATCATCCAATCTGCCGCCTTTTTCATGTGGCCATGCCAACACACACACACTTGGTCAAAATTGTTGGTACACCTCGTTTAGTGACAGAAAATCCCACAATGGTCACAGAAATAACTTTAACCTGACAAAAGTAATAATGAATAACTAAAAAATCTATGATAATGAACAAATGAAAGTCAGACATTGCTTGTCAACCATGCTTCCACAAAATTAAAACAAAAATAAAACTCATGTCATAGGCCTGGACAGAAATGATGGAACCCCTGAAAATAATGTGACAAAAGGGACATATTAAATCAAGGTGTGTCCACTTACTAGCATCACAGGTGTCTACAATCTTGGAATCAGTGAGTGGGCCTGTATATAGGGCTACAGATACTCACTGTGCAGTTTGGTGACATGGTGTGTATCACACTCAACATGGACCAGAGAAAGCGAAGGAAAGAGTTGTTTCAGGAGATTAGAAAGAAAATTATAGACAAACATACTAAAGGAAAAAGTTATAAGACGATTTCAAAGCAGCTTGATGTTCCTGTGACTACAGTTGCACATACTATTAAGAAATTTAAGATCCAAGGGACTGTAACCAATCTCCCTGGTTGTGGCCTCAGATAGAAAATTGATGACAAATCAAAGAGATGGATAATCAAATGGTAACAAAAGAGTCCAGAAACACTTCTAAGCAGATTAAAGGTGAACTTCAAGCTCAGGGAACATCAGTGCCAGATCGCACCATTCTTCATTGTATGACTAATAGTGGACTTCATGGGAGACGATAAAGTAGGACACCATTGGTGAAAAAAATCATAAAAAAGCCAGACTGGAATTTGCCAATCTACATGTTGACAACCCACAAAGCTTCTGGAAGAATGTCTTATGGACAGATGAGACAAAAATGAAACTTATTGGCAAGGCACATCAGCTCTATGTTCACAGATGGAAAAATGAAGCATGTCAAGAAAAGAACACTGTCCCTACTGTGAATCATGGAGGATTTTCTGTTATGTTCTGAGGCTGCTTTGCCTCATCTGGCACAGGGTGTCTAGAATCTGTGCAGGGTACAGTGAAATCTCAAGACTATCAAGGGATTCTAGAGAGCAATGTGCTGCTCAGTGTCAGAAAGCTTGGTCTCAGTCACAGGTCATGGGTCTTGCAACAAGATAATGACCCAAAACAAACAGCTAAAAACAACAAAGAATAGCAAAGAGGAAAACATTGGACTACTCTGAAGTGGCCTTCTATGAGCCCTGACCTACGTAAATCCTATTAAGCATCTTTGGAAAGAGCTGAAACATGCCATCTGGAAAAGGCAACCTTCAAACACGTGATAACTGGAGCAGTTTGCTCTTGAGGAGTGGGCCAAAATACCTATCGAGAGGTGCAGATGCCTCATTGACAGTTACAGGAATTGTTTGATTGCAGTGATTGCCTCAAAAGGTTGCGCAACAAAATATTAAGTTAAGGGTAACATCATTTCTGTCCAGGCCTATTTCATGAGTTTTACTTTTTTTAATTCTGTGAAAGAATGGTTGACAAGCAATGTCTCACTTTAATTTGTTAATTATCCTAAATGTTTAAGTTATTATTACTTTTGTCAGGTTCAAGATATTTCTTTTTTTTGTGTTTTCTGGCATTAAACAAGGAGTACCAACAATTTTGACCTTGTGTGTATGACTATTTTAAGTATTCTAGTACCTTTATGACCACATTAATAGTTTAGGTACATCAAAGAGGTGACAGATTCCCTTTAATGTTATTGATTAGTGATGAGCAAATTGTGAAATATTCAGATTTGAAAAATTGGCATGAATAATTTCTAATATCCGAATAACGAATCCAATGCAAGTCAATGGGAAAGCCAAATATTTTTCACTCTGGACCCAACAAACAGGTCTGGGGGCACGAGAAAAAAAGCAGAAATGGATGGGAAAAAGCTAAAACCAAATGGGAACAGCATGGAGAAGATGCCTGCATGCCTTTCTGACTCACATATGGTATCTGGGAATAATGTTGTCAAACTATTGTGCCAGTTTTAAGAATTTTTAACCCCTTAGTGACCACCAATATGTCTTTTTACTGACCTCCATTATAAGGGACTAGCATCCCCCAACGAGTGACAATCCCTGTAGCTGTCAGCTGTACACGATAGCTGACAACTTGCAGCATCAGCCATGATTAATGTTGGTAACAACTATAGTTGCTTAACCACTTAAATGTTGCTGTCAGTAATGACTACAGCATCGAGAATGTTAACAGAATGTGGGAACTCCCTCTTTATCCCCATCGGCACCCTGACATCATGATTGTGTGATCCTGATGTTTGCCATGGCAATTCATGGACAAATAATGGCCTTAGAGGCTGCCAGCTAGAGTGGCCTGTTCAAAAGTTATCACAATTTTGGTTTCAAAAATAAAATTCTTCATTCCTGTCATGCCCCTTTGCATTAATTCCTGAAGAGCACCTAAATGGGTTAATAAACTACATGAAAGCAGTTTTGAATACGTTGAAGGGAGCTATTTTTAAAATTATTTAACTTTTGGGAGGTTTCCAATATATAGAACCCCAAAGTCACTTTAAAACTTAATAGGCCCCTAAAAAAATAAGTTTTGTAATTTTCCGTGAAAAAAATTAAATATTACTGTTACATTTTTAAACCTCCTGAAATGCAAACAATATAAAAGAACATTTAACAAATGGTGCTGATGTAAAGCAGACATAAGGGAAATTTCATTTATTAATGCTTTTCTGTGGTATAATTATCTGGATTAAAGAGATAATCATTCAAAGTTTAAAAATTGCTAATTTTTAGAAATTGTTGTAATTTCATGTACAGTAAAATCCTGAGTGACAACCTCCTTTCCTCCACAAGGACATTAAAAATGGGCCTTGGCTGAGTCTTCCAAAAAGACACTGACCCAAAACATACAGCCAAAGCAACATAGGAGTGGCTCAAAAAGAAGCACATTAAGTTCATGGAGTGGCCTAGCCAGTCTCCAAACCTTAATCCCATAGAACACTTATGGAGGGAGTTGAATCTCCAAGTTGCCAAGCAACAACCTCAAAACCTTAATGATTTAGAGATTATCTGCAAATTGGAGTTGACCAATGTTCCTCCTGACATGTGCGCAAACCTCATCATCAACTACTAAAATTGTCTGACTGCTATGCTTGCCAACATAGGTTTTGCCGCCAAGTATTAAGTCTTGTTTGCCAGAGAGATCAAATACTTATTTATCACTGCTAAATGCAAATAAATTTGTATAATTTATACAATGTGATTTTTTGGATATTATTTTTGATATTCTATCTCTCATTTTTAAAATTAACCTACCTTAAAATTGTAGACTGTTCATGTCTTTGTCAGTGGGTAAACTTACAAAATCAGCAAGGGATCAAATTATTATTTCCCCAACTGTAAACCTCCCCTTTAGCATATGTTCACACGGAGCATTTTGGCTTTATTTTACATAATACATTTGGGAGGTCCCTCCCTCATTCCAAATTGTTAGCTAGAAAGTGGAATACATATTCCCCATCATTTTGCAACGCTAGTTAAAACATGACCCTCCCTCATGCCAAATAGTTATCCAGATAGTGGAATACATATTCACTAAGCCCTTTACAATGCCATTTCCAACATGTCCATTTGAATTTTGGGCTTTGCCTGCCACCATCACCATGTCCACCGCCATGTCATTATATGGCCCTTGCTGGCAAATAGCAGTGTTATGGTTACCCCAATGACCATGGGAAAAAAAATGCAAAACGGACTAGCTCTCGGGTGATGGAAACTAAGGTCGACCGTGACCTGAACCTGACCCAACACTTACAGTAGCCGGGGGATGTACCTACGATGCCCTAGACACCACGCGCCAGCCGGAGATCTAACTACCCCTATAAGAGGAATATACAGGCCTGCCTTACCTCCAGTGAGGAACCCCAAAAGATGATAGTAGGCCCCCACAGATATTGACGGTGAGTTCAGAGGAAATGACATACGTAGGATGAACAGCAGATTTAGCACAGTGAGGTCCGCTTACTAGATAGCAGAAGGACAGGAAAGAGTTACTTCACGGTCGACCTAAAAATCACTATTCAAAAACACCATCCAGAAATTACTTTAAACTCCAGTGACAACTCATGCCACTGGAGTAGTAATTTTCTGTCCACAAGAGCTTCCAGCACTGAAGAGTCACATTGCAGATAGCTGGACAAAAATAGCAAAACAAGAAACAAAATTCAACTTAGCTGAACTGGAACTTGAGGCAGGTGAATGCAACAGAATGCTACTAGCACATTGTTGGCCGGCATGTGACTAACAGCCAAGCAGCCTTAAATAGGAAACTCCCCAAGAGGGTGGCGACAGGTAATCAGAGATGGAGGAAGGCACATAAGAGACACTACCATAACAGACCACCGGGGGAGCCCACAAACCGAATTCACAACAGTACCCCCCCCTTAAGGAGGGGACACCGAACCCTCACCAGAACCACCAGGGCGACCTGGATGAGCACTATGAAATGCACGAACCAAATCGGGAGCATGAACATCGGATGCTGTCACCCAAGAATTATCCTCCTGGCCATAACCTTTCCACTTAACCAGATACTGAAGTTTCCGTCTGGAAACACGGGAGTCCAAGATCTTTTCCACCACATACTCCAATTCACCCTCAACCAACACAGGAGCAGGTGGATCAGCAGAAGGAACAACCGGTACCTCATACCTCCGCAATAATGACCGATGGAAAACATTATGGATATTAAAAGATGCTGGGAGGTCCAAACGAAAGGACACAGGATTAAGAACCTCCAGAATCCTATAAGGGCCGATAAACCGAGGCTTAAACTTAGGAGACGAGACCTTCATAGGAACAAATCGAGAAGACAGCCACACCAGGTCCCCAACACAAAGACGAGGACCAATACGCCGATGACGATTAGTGAACTGTTGAGTCTTCTCCTGGGACAACTTCAGATTGTCCACAACCTGTCCCCAAATCTGATGCATCCTATCAACCACAGCATCCACTCCAGGACAATCCGAAGACTCCAATTGACCGGACGAAAACCGAGGGTGAAACCCTGAATTACAAAAAAATGGAGAAACCAAAGTGGCAGAACTAGCCCGATTGTTAAGGGCAAACTCTGCCAATGGCAAAAAGTCAAGCCAATCATCCTGATCAGCGGACACAAAACACCTCAAGTAAGTCTCCAAGGTCTGATTAGTACGCTCAGTCTGGCCATTAGTCTGAGGATGGAATGCAGACGAAAAAGACAAATCGATACCCATCCTGGCACAGAACGTCCGCCAAAATCTAGACACAAACTGAGTACCCCTGTCAGACACTATATTCTCAGGAATACCATGCAAACGCACCACATTCTGAAAAAATAGAGGAACCAACTCAGAGGAGGAGGGCAATTTGGGTAAAGGTACCAAATGAACCATCTTGGAAAAACGGTCACAAATCACCCAGATGACAGACATCCTACGAGAAACCGGAAGGTCAGAAATAAAGTCCATAGAGATGTGCGTCCAAGGCCTCTTAGGAATAGGCAAGGGCAACAACAACCCACTGGCCCTAGAACAGCAGGGCTTGGCCCGAGCACAAACATCACAAGACTGCACAAACATGCGCACATCTCGAGACAAAGAAGGCCACCAGAAGGACCTAGACACCAAATCCCTGGTGCCAAAAATTCCAGGATGACCTGTCAACGCGGAAGAATGAACCTCCGAGATAACTCTACTGGTCCAATCATCAGGGACAAACAGTCTACCAGGCGGACAGCGATCAGGCCTATCCACCTGAAACTCCTGCAACGAACGCCGCAGGTCTGGGGAGACAGCTGACAATATCACCCCATCCTTCAGGATGCCGGTAGGTTCGGAATCACCAGGCGAGTCAGGCTCAAAACTCCTAGAGAGGGCATCCGCCCTCACATTCTTGGACCCAGGCAGATATGACACCACAAAGTTAAATCGGGAGAAAAACAACGACCAGCGCGCCTGTCTAGGATTCAGACGCCTGGCCGACTCAAGATAAATTAGATTCTTGTGGTCAGTGAGGACCACCACCTGGTGTCTAGCACCCTCAAGCCAATGACGCCACTCCTCAAACGCCCACTTCATGGCCAGAAGTTCCCGATTTCCCACATCATAATTTCGCTCAGCGGGCGAAAACTTTCGGGAGAAAAACGCACATGGTCTCATTACTGAGCAGTCAGGATCTTTCTGCGACAAAACTGCACCTGCTCCGATCTCCGAAGCATCCACCTCAACCTGGAACGGAAGTAACACATCAGGTTGGCGCAACACAGGAGCGGAAGAAAAGCGGCGCTTAAGCTCTTGAAAGGCCTCCACAGCCGCAGAGGACCAATTAGCAACATCAGCACCCTTTTTGGTCAAATCAGTCAAAGGTTTAGCAATGGCAGAAAAACCCGCTATAAATCGGCGATAGAAATTAGCAAAACCCAAGAACTTTTGCAGACTCTTCAAAGAAGTAGGTTGCATCCAATCACAAATAGCCTGGACCTTGACAGGGTCCATCTCCATAGATGAAGGGGAAAAAATATATCCCAAAAAGGAAATTCTCTGAACTCCAAAACTACACTTTGAGCCCTTTACAAAAAGAGAATTAGCTCGCAAAACCTGAAAAACTCTCCTGACCTGTTGAACGTGAGATTCCCAGTCCTCCGAAAAAACAAGAATATCATCCAAATACACAATCATAAACTTATCCAGATATTCACGGAAAATATCGTGCATAAAGGACTGAAAAACGGAAGGGGCATTTGCGAGACCGAAAGGCATTACCAAATACTCAAAATGGCCTTCAGGCGTATTAAATGCGGTCTTCCACTCATCCCCCTGCTTAATCCGCACCAAATTATACGCACCACGTAGATCGATCTTAGTGAACCACTTAGCCCCCTTTATACGAGCAAACAGATCAGTCAGTAAAGGTAACGGGTACTGGTATTTAACTGTAATCTTATTCAAAAGTCGATAGTCGATACAAGGTCTCAATGAACCATCCTTTTTACCTACAAAGAAAAATCCTGCCCCTAGTGGAGACAACGAGGGGCGAATATGACCCTTTTCCAAGGATTCTCTGATATACTCCCGCATAGCAGTATGTTCAGGTACAGACAAATTAAACAAGCGACCCTTAGGAAACTTACTACCGGGGATCAATTCAATAGCGCAGTCACACTCTCTGTGGGGAGGGAGAGAATCAACTTTAGGCTCTTGAAAGACATCATAAAAATCTGACAGAAATGCTGGGATCTCAGAGGGAGTAGATGAAGAAATAGGAACCAAAGGTGCATCCCCATGAATACCCCGACATCCCCAGCTCAACACAGACATAGATTTCCAGTCCAAGACGGGATTATGAATCTGTAACCATGGTAATCCAAGCACTAAGACATCATGTAGGTTATATAATACAAGGAAACGAATAATCTCCTGATGGTCTGGGGTAAGACGCATAGTCACTTGTGTCCAATATTGTGGTTTATTGCTAGCCAAAGGTGTAGAATCAATACCCTTCAGGGGAATAGAAACTTCCAACGGCTCCAAATCAAACCCACAACGCTTGGCAAAGGACCAATCCATGAGACTCAGAGCGGCGCCAGAATCCACATAAGCATTCACAGTCACAGATGATAAGATACAAATCAATGTCACGGACAAAAGAAATTTTGACTGCAAGGTACCTGTAGAAAAAGATTTATCAACCTTTTTATCAACCTTATTTATACGTTTAGAGCATGCTGATATAACATGAGCTGGATCTCCACAGTAGAAGCACAATCCATTTTTGCGCCTGTAATTTTGACGTTCGCCTCTAGACAAAACACGATCGCATTGCATATGCTCCAATGCCTTTTCAGAGGTCACCGCCAAATGGTGCACAGGTCTTTGCTCAGAAGACACCGCCATATGGTGCACAGGTTTTTGCTCAGAAGATACCGCCATATGGTGCACAGATTCTTCCTCAGAAGACCCCGCCATATGGTGCACAGATTTGCGCTCCCGCAAACGCCGATCAATCTGGATAGCCAATTTCATGGCATCATTCAGACCTGTAGGCACAGGGAACCCCACCATGACATCCTTCACGGCATCAGAGAGACCTTCTCTGAAATTAGCTGCTAAAGCGCACTCATTCCATTTAGTAAGCACCGACCATTTACGGAATTTCTGGCAATATATCTCAGCTTCATCTTGCCCTTGGGAAAGAGCTATCAAGGCTTTCTCAGCCAAAATCTCTAAATTAGGTTCTTCATAAAGCAACCCCAAAGCCTGAAAAAACGCATCTACATTTAACAACGCAGGATCCCCTGGCGATAATGCAAATGCCCAACTTTGTGGGTCGCCGCGCAGTAGAGAGATAACAATTTTAACTTGTTGAGTCTGATCACCAGCAGAGTGAGATCTCAGAGACAAAAACAATTTGCAATTTTCTCTGAAACTCAAAAACCGGGATCTGTCTCCGGTAAAGTATTCAGGCAGAGGAATCTTAGGTTCAGACATTGGAGCACGTATAACAAAATCTTGTAGGTTCTGTACTTTTGTCGCAAGGTTATTCAAACCCGCAACTAAACTCTGTGGATCCATGTTTCAGATGGGTGTAACCCAAGCATTCAGAGGTTAAGAGGAGAGGAGAAAAAAAAAAGGCTGAAGACTGCAGTTTAAGCAAGGAATACAAATGATCAAACTAAGGTGCACTTTCAAACACAGAAAAAAAAAAACCTTTTCTTCTCCTTCCTACTTTAGTGCATATTTTAACACATAGATTTTTTATAGGCCGGCCAAACTGTTATGGTTACCCCAATGACCATGGGAAAAAAAATGCAAAACGGACTAGCTCTCGGGTGATGGAAACTAAGGTCGACCGTGACCTGAACCTGACCCAACACTTACAGTAGCCGGGGGATGTACCTACGATGCCCTAGACACCACGCGCCAGCCGGAGATCTAACTACCCCTATAAGAGGAATATACAGGCCTGCCTTACCTCCAGTGAGGAACCCCAAAAGATGATAGTAGGCCCCCACAGATATTGACGGTGAGTTCAGAGGAAATGACATACGTAGGATGAACAGCAGATTTAGCACAGTGAGGTCCGCTTACTAGATAGCAGAAGGACAGGAAAGAGTTACTTCACGGTCGACCTAAAAATCACTATTCAAAAACACCATCCAGAAATTACTTTAAACTCCAGTGACAACTCATGCCACTGGAGTAGTAATTTTCTGTCCACAAGAGCTTCCAGCACTGAAGAGTCACATTGCAGATAGCTGGACAAAAATAGCAAAACAAGAAACAAAATTCAACTTAGCTGAACTGGAACTTGAGGCAGGTGAATGCAACAGAATGCTACTAGCACATTGTTGGCCGGCATGTGACTAACAGCCAAGCAGCCTTAAATAGGAAACTCCCCAAGAGGGTGGCGACAGGTAATCAGAGATGGAGGAAGGCACATAAGAGACACTACCATAACAGACCACCGGGGGAGCCCACAAACCGAATTCACAACATAGCAGTGCCAGCAGGTGCCGTGAAACTTGAGTTTGGTAAGGGCTCTCAGATGACTATGTATCAGTACACTTGGGAAAGCTCTCACTCCTACATTCGAGAGGTCCACCCCTCATGCCAAATAGTTAGCCAGATAGTGGAATACATATTACCCATTCCTCTACAATGCCATTTCAAACATGCCCATTTGAATTTTGGGCATTGCCCATCACCACCACCATGTCCACAGCCATGTCATTATGACCCCTTGGTTACAATTTGCAGAGGGCCAGCAGGAGCTGTGAAACCTGTGTTTTGTAAGCTCTAGAGTTAATTTCTGCCACCGGATTCCAATGGAATGACTGTCATAGTGGGTGAAGCCATATTAAGGTAAATATAATATAGGAGTTGGGGGAGCTGTTTGATCAATGTCAGTCAATTGGATTCTAAAAGACACCAAAAAAAGACACCAAAAGCATTAGAATTAAATTCAAGCCTGAAACCCATGTCAGGAACATATACAAGGCTCATTTTACTTGGAGTCAGCCTCCTTAAGGGAAAGAGACAGTAGTGCCATTGACCAATCTGCTCAAGCCTGCGCATTTTCTTTTGGTTTAACAAATAGCATATCTTTTTCTAGCAGTGTGACTGGCGCAAATCCTGCAGAGATACATGACAATTTATCTCTAATTTTCATGAGTCTGCTGTTGCCATGTGTAATAAAGCTGATATCTTAAAAAAGTTGCCACACGTTACTAGATATATTGAATTTTTATATAACACCTCTGTGTGGGTCCTTGTCAAAAATAGCCAGGAATTTTGTTTTTCATAAACATAAAGCATTCAATATGACATGGATGTGGTGGTGTCCACCAAGGCCATGTTACAGATCAGAAGGTGGCTGGATCTCGTTCTAGCTTCCTGTCAAAATATGGTCAGCACTAGGGTTGAGCGACCTTTACATTTATAGGATCGGGTCGGGTTTCACGAAACGCGACTTTTTCAAAAGTCGGGTCGAGTGAAATCGGCCGATCCTATAAAAAAGTCGGGGTCGGGGTCGGCCGAAACTCGAAACCCAATGCAGTGCATTGGGTTTCCAATGGTTCCCAGGGTCTGAAGGAGCGGAAACTCTCCTTCAGGCCCTGGGATCCATATTTAAGTGTAAAATAAAGAATTAAAATAAAAAATATCGCCATACTTACCATCTGATGCGCCCTGGTACTAAGCGGGAACCTTCCTTCCTTAGAATCAGCCTTCCAGGACCTTGCGGTGACGTCACGGCTTGTGATTGGTCATGCGGCCGCCCATGTGACCGCTTGCGCAACCAATCACAAGCCGCGATGTCACCGTGACGTCACCGAAGGTCCTGGAAGGGCTGATTCTTAGGAAGGAAGGCTGCCGGAAAGAAGCCGAGGGTGAGTATATTCCTATTAGGTATATACTCACCCTCGTACGTGCCCTGCTTCTTTCCGGCAGCCTTCCTTCCTAAGAATCTGCCCTTCCAGGACCTTCGGTGACGTCACGGTGACGTCGCGGCTTTTGATTGGTCGCGCGAGCGGTCACATGGGCGGCCGCGTGACCAATCACAAGCCGCGACGTCACCGCAACGTCACCGCAAGGTCCTGGAAGGCTGATTCTAAGGAAGGAAGGTTCCCGCTTAGTACCAGGGCGCATCAGATGGTAAGTATGGCGATATTTTTTATTTTAATTCTTTATTTTACACTTAAATTTGAATTCCGATACCAATTCCCGATATCTTAAACATATCGGGAATCGGTATCGGAATTCCGATTCCAGATTCAGAAGATCGCCGACTTCATGGCCGACCCCACACAGGGGTCGGGTCGGGTTTCATGAAACCCGACTTTGCCAAAAGTCGGCGACTTCTGAAAATTGCCGACCCGTTTCACTCAACCCTAGTCAGCACGGTACACCACTGGCGAACCCACACAATTGCCAGCATGTTGTGGGTTGGATGGCAGACAAATGCTTCAGTGTGTTGACAAACAGCAACACAAAGTCTTCAACATGGTCCAGTCTCAGTAGCCAAGAGGTTGGGTCTCTGAATCTTCAACCTGGTCCACCTCCCTCCCACCATCAAAAGTCCCAGGAGACATATGACCACAACACTGGCCACTCTAAGGAACTGTTTACGTTCCCTTGTAATTTGTCAGGCCTTTCAGCATGCATCATTAAGGAAGGTTATGAGGAGGTGGAGTGCAATGATGCCCAAACATTTGTGCACCCACGGCGAAGAGAAAGCCACGTGGGGGAAGGTCAGTTCATGTCTGAAGAGTTGGAGGATAATTATGACGCAGAGTTGCTATGAAGACAGCCTAAAATTGCAACTCAGAAGGAGAATCAGTTTGAGGAATTGGAAGATGATGTGGTCAATGATGAGTCCACTGATCCAACCTGGCACGGTAGCATGTCTAGCGAGAACAGCATAGCAGACAGGGATGGATCCATATCACAAAAACAGGCAAGAAAAGTTAGTGGTTTGACAAGAGAGAGAACTTGGTTAACTGTTCCACAGAGCCCCCCGCACTCGGCTAGATAGAAGGCCAAGGGTGCGTTGTTTCCTTGTATGGCAGTTTTTTCTAAAATTCCTTCAGACAAAATAACTAATTTACATCATCTGCCAAAAAAAGCTAAGAACAGGCAAGAACTCTGCTAACCTGAGCACCACCAGCATGCAAAACTTATGGCAGCCAAGAACTCCAGTAGGTGGGCAGACCGCCTGGGTACAAAATCTTTGTCTAATGGTGAAACCACTACACCTTCCCCTGTGTTACAGCCTTGCAAATCTGCTGTCCATGAAGTAGGCACTGATGCCTCCTGCCCACAACCTGCAGTTCCACAGACACAACAGTCAGCAACCATGTCCAGTTCATTGTCCCACTGCAGCATTCACTTATCCCTTCCCCAGATGTTTAACTGAAAGCAGGAATATCCACCCACCAGCAAAAACTATAAACATCCACACTGGCATATTGGTAGCTCTGGAAATGTTGCCGTTCCGACTTAGTTATATAGTTACATAGTTATTAAGGTTGAAGGAAGACTTTAAGTCCATCTAGTTCAACCCATAGCCTAACCTAACATGCCCTAACATGTTGATCCAGAGGAAGGCAAAAAAAACCCATGTGGCAAAGAGTAAGCTCCACATTGGGGAAAAAATTCCTTCCCGACTCCACATACGGCAGTCAGACTAGTTCCCTGGATCAACACCCTATCAAGGAATCTAGTGTATATACCCTGTAACATTATACTTTTCAAGAAAGGCATCCAGTCCCCTCTTAAATTTAAGTAATGAATCACTCATTACAACATCATACGGCAGAGAGTTCCATAGTCTCACTGCTCTTACAGTAAAGAATCCACGTTTGTTATTATGCTTAAACCTTCTTTCCTCCAGACGTAGAGGATGCCCCCTTGTCCCTGTCTCAGGTCTATGATTAAAAAGATCATCAGAAAGGTCTTTGTAGTGTCCCCTCATATATTTATACATTAAAATAAGATCACCCCTTAGTCTTCGTTTTTCAAAACTAAACAGCCCCAATTGTAATAACCTATCTTGGTATTGCAGACCCCCCAGTCCTCTAATAACCTTGGTCGCTCTTCTCTGCACCCGCTCTAGTTCAGCTATGTCTTTCTTATACACCGGAGACCAGAACTGTGCACAGTATTCTAAGTGTGGTCGAACTAGTGACTTGTATAGAGGTAAAATTATGTTCTCCTCATGAGCATCTATGCCTCTTTTAATGCATTCCATTATTTTATTTGCCTTTGTAGCAGCTGCCTGACACTGGCCACTGAATATGAGTTTGTCATCCACCCATACACCCAGGTCTTTTTCATTGACGGTTTTGCCCAGAGTTATAGAATTAAGCACATACAGTTAGGTCCATATATATTTGGACAGAGACAACATTTTTCTAATTTTGGTTATAGACATTACCACAATGAATTTTAAGCAAAACAATTCAGATGCAGTTGAAGTTCAGACTTTCAGCTTTCATTTGAGGGTATCCACATTAAAATTGGATGAAGGGTTTAGGAGTTTCAGCTCTTTAACAAGTGCCACCCTGTTTTTAAAGGGACCAAAAGTAATTGGACAATTGACTCCAAGGCTATTTCATGGACAGGTGTGGGTAATCCCTTCGTCATATCATTCTCAGTTAAGCAGATAAAAGGCCTGGAGTTGATTTGAGATGTGGTGCTTGCATTTGGAAGGTTTTGCTGTGAAGTAAACATGCGGTCAAAGGAGCTCTCCATTCAGGTGCAACAAGCCATCCTTAAGCTGCGAAAACAGAAAAAACCCATCCGAGAAATTGCTACAATATTAGGAGTGGCAAAATCTACAGTTTGGTGCATCCTGAGAAAGAAAGAAAGCACTGGTGAACTCATCAATGCAAAAAGACCTGAGCGCCCACGTAAGACAACAGTGGTGGAGGATAGAAGAATAATCTCCATGGTGAAGAGAAACCCTTCACAACAGCCAACCAAGTGAACAACACTCTCCCGGAGGTCGGCGTATCAATATCCAAATCTACCATAAAGAGAAGACTGCATGAAAGTAAATACAGAGGGTTCACTGCACGGTGCAAGCCACTCATAAGTGTCAAGACTATAAAGGCTAGACTGGACTGTGCTAAAAAACATCTAAAAAAGCCAGCACAGTTCAGGAAGAACATTCTTTAGACAGATGAAACCAAGATCAACCTCTATCAAAATGATGGAAAGAGAAAAGTATGGCGAAGGCTTGGTACAGCTCATGGTCCAAAGCATACCACATCATCTGTAAAACACGGCAGAGGCAATGTGATGGCTTGGGCATGCATGGCTGCCAGTGGCACTGGGTCACTAGTGTTTATTGATGATGTGACACAGGAATGAATTCTGAGGTCTTCAGAGCCGCCATACTGTGTGCTCAGATCCAGCCAAATGCAGCCAAACTGGTCGTCGTTCCATACTACAGATGGACAATGACCCAAAACATAAAGCCAAAGCAACCCAGGAGTTTATTAAAGCAAAGAAGTGGAATATTCTTGAATGGCCAAGTCAGTCACCTGATCTCAACCCAATTGAGCAGCATTTCACTTGTTAAAGACTAAACTTCAGACAGAAAGGCCCACAAACAAACAGCAACTGAAAACCACCGCAGTGAAGGCCTGGCAGAGCATCAAAAAGGAGGAAACACAGCGTCTGGTGATGTCCATGAGTTCAAGACTTCAGGCAGTCATTGCCAACAAAGGATTTTCAACCAAGTACTAGAAATGAACATTTTATTTAAAATTATTGAATCTGTCCAATTACTTTTGGTCCCTTTAAAAACAGGGAGGCACATGTTAAGGAGTTGAAACTCCTAAACCCTTCATCCAATTTTAATGTGGATACCCCCAAATGAAAGCTGAAAGTCTGAACTTCAACTGCATCGGAATTGTTTTGTTTAAAATTCATTGTGGTAATGTCTATAACCAAAATTAGAAAAATGTTGTCTCTGTCCAAATATATATGGACATTACTGTAGTTATACATCTTATTACTTCTACCCAAGTGCATGACCTTACATTTATCCCCATTAAAGCTCATTGCCATTTACCAGCCCAAGCTTATAGTTTACATAAATCATCCTGTAATATAAAATTGTCCTCCCCTTTATTGATTACCCTGCAGAGTTTAGTGTCATCTGCAAATATTGAAATTCTACTCTGAATGCCCCCTACAAGGTCATTAATAAATATGTTAAAAAGAAGAGGGCCCAATACTGACCCCTGTGGTACCCCACTGCTAACCGCGACCCAGTCCGAGTGTGCTCCATTAATAAACATCCCACTTGTGGGAACTGAGTCTTTCCTCTTGAAGGTGGCAGCACTATGGTACTTGATTCCCATCCAACACTATTTTTCATGATGTGCCATCAACGCATTAAATAAGCAAGCATGTATTACACTATATCAGCAGTCTGTGGCCAGCGCAGACACATGGACAAGTTCTTGTGGAGAGGGACACTACATTTACCTTAAGGCACTTTGGCTGAACCTGGTGGAGTTCGGGACAGAGTCAGAGGCTGGGACATCACACATCTTACCCACACCAAGAATATCAGTCTCAACTTCCATCAGGGTTTCTGTCTCCTTGTTTTGCAGTTCCTGTTTCTTCTACTCTTCCTCACCAAAAGTAATCTCCCCATCACTCTCCAGCTAGAAGGTCTGCAGCACTGCCTTGGTGAAGCAGCAGCACGCTCTGCTGAAGCTCATCTGTTTAAGTAATAAAGCTCATAACACAGCTGATCTGTTGAAGTTGATAAAAGAACAGACTGATCAGTGGTTCTCCTTGCTGAACCTCCAACCAAGTCTGGTTGTGTGCAATAATGGGTGTAACTTGGTGGTGGCTTGAAAGCTCGGCAAGCTGGTAAACACGTTCCATGCATGGCCCACATGCTGAACTTGGTTGTACAGCAGTTTTTAAAAACATACCCTGACTTGTCGGACCTACAGTACAGACCAAACGTTTGGACACACCTTCTCATTTAAAGATTTTCTGTATTTTTAGGACTATGAAAATTGTACATTCACACTGAATTTTTCGGACTGACTGACCTTCATTTCTTAAAGTAATGATGGCCACTCGTTTTTCTTTACTTAGCTGCTTTTTTCTTCCCAAAATAAAAATTCTGACAGTCTATTCAGTAGAACTAACAGGTTTTATCCATCAGACTTCTGCATCACAACAAAACTGATGGTCCCAACCCCATTTTTAAGGCAAGGCCACTTATTAAACCTGACAGGGCACACCTGTAAAGTGAAAACCATTCTTGGTGACTACCTATTGAAGCTCATCAAGAGCATGCCAAGAGTATGCAAAGCAGTCATCAAAGCAAAAGGTGGCTACTTTGAAGAACCTACAATATAAGACATAATTTCAGTTCTTTCACACTTTTTTGTTAAGTATATAATTCCACATGTGTTAATTCATAGTTTTGATGCCTTCAGTGTGAATGTACAATTTTCATAGTCATGGAAATACAGAAAAATCTTTAAATGCGGTGTGTCCAAACTTTTGGCCTGTACTGTACTTGAAAGGTAAGGCGAAAGTCATCTCAGGCTTTCACCAGACTAGCTTTGCTGCAGCAGTGCTTTAATTTGCCTCGTCACCGACTGATTTGTGGCCTGCCCATATGCTATAATTCGACCTTTAATAATAATAATAATAATAATAATAATAAATTTAGTAATAATAATAATAAATAATACTTTTCTTTCTATAGCGCCAACATATTTTGCAACATTTTAGAGGGGACTTGTACAGACAATAAAAGACATTACAGAATAAAAATAATCACATAATCAAAACAGATACCAAGATAAATGAAAGCTCAGCTTGCAAGTTTACAATGTATGAGGAAATAGGGGAGACATGAAATGTGGATGGTAACAATTGATTTAATTGTTCTGACCTTCCATAATGTAATATATCAGGTGCTCATGTGATGCTGCATGAAACAGTTACCAACCAGAATGCAAAATGTAAAAGTACAGACACAGAGGGCTATTAAATGCATAAAGGGTGTGAGAGCACAATACAAGCATCCTGGTTTTGAAGAAAATTTTTATTGGGCAACGCAGGGATAGTTAGAAAAATGTTTTGAGGCGGTAGGCGGTACATATGTAGGCAAGGATTAGTGAGCAGGAGAGAGCAGTGCCTGAATTCCAGCTTCTCAATGCCTGACCAACACTCAGCACATAACTGCCGAGTGGATGTGGATCGATTACATTTGTGAGGTTCTTCAAAACTTTGAGTACTGCACCAAGATGGTGAGTACTGATGACGATATTGTCAGTGAAACCATCCCACTGTCCTGTTTATCAAAACATTTTCTGCAGAATCTCAAAGTGGAAACTCTGAATGCCGAGCAGGTGGCTATGGAGCAAAATTTTACAGTGGCTGATATCACACAGCCCAGCCTCACACCATATTTTCAAGCCACATTGGGTGATGGCATAAAACAGTAGGAGGAGTATGAGGAGGACAGGAGTTTTTGAGCTGCCCTACAGAGGGGACACCCCATCCCAGCTTTATGCCTGTCCAGCAGGGATGGCCTGAAGAGGAAGAGGAGGAGGCTATGCATCCTGAGGAGAAGATGGTTAGTGTTCATCCTGGTGAGGACACTGAACGTTTGACTCTTTGTAGTCTGCCACACATGGCAGAGTTCATGTTCTGATGCCTTTTTTCAAGACCCTTGCATGAAAGACATTTTGTGCACCTTGAAATATTGGCTGTGCACCTTTCTTTCCCAATGGTGCAAGGAGAAATGTGCTTCTCTCATGTCTAAGGCAGAAGGGATGTTTTCAGTACATGCATGCCAGAGGGCCGCTGTGGAAAACTTGCTAAAAGTATTACTCTCAGACAACGCTGCTGGCAGGGGTATCAGCTTGTTTCACCCACAAGAATTACCGGGGAGGGCCATGCACACCAGTTGCGGCTTGGGGGGAATTAACAACAACTGGGATATTCTCATGAGACTTTCACATCAGCAAGGGCTATCTGTGGGTGTAACTGACGAGGAGGGAGAAGTTGACCAAGATAGTGAAGAACTACTTAAGTGACCATACCAGCATCCTTCCTTATACTTCAGTGACCTTTAACTATTGTTGTCCAAGCTCCACATTTGGCCCAACCTCTCCTATACCCTGGAGGTGCTGCCAAGCCCTGCTGCAAGTGTGTTGTCTGAGCGAGTTTTTAGTTTGGCTGATGCAATCATAATGGATAGGTGCACACACCTGTCAATGGAAAATGCAGTCAGGCTGACTCTTCTAAAATTAAACAAGGGCAGGATTTACTGTGACTTTATAAGCCCAATGTATGACAGCAACGGAATGTAAAAGCAGCCCAAATATTTTTTGGGGAAGTTGTAACATCCATCCCTTACCATCCAAACCCATTTTGTTCATGAAATCACCTCCTCTTTCTCCTCCTCCTGCTTCTGCAGCAGGTACTTAGTGGTCATGTATGTATACCCTACATAGCAAGTGTTTTGTACTTTGTTAAAACTTAGCACATTGTGCAATGGTGAAACTTGTACTCCCTATCGATTGCCTTGCTGACACACTCCAACAGAGGCATAATGAAGATTATTGCCTCTGCTAAATTGTCACGTAAGAATATCTCTACCCGGATAGTGCCAGTTGCACAACTTCTAGATAAAGAAACAATACTTTTTAAAGCAATAGAAATTATGAATTTTTGTTCAGTCACCTTGCTAACATACTCCAAATGCAGAGTAATGAAGATTATTGTCCCTGCTAAATTGTCATGTAAGATTATCTCTACCCAAATTGCCCCAGTCGCACAACTGCTAGATAATGAAACGCTATTTTTGAACCAAATACTTTTTGCGAGGGACTTTTTAAATCACCTTTATGAGGCACGCCAACAGCAGACTCAGGGAAATTAATGGGGAACAGTGATGTTTCCGCAGCTCTAGAGGTTTTGCGCCAGTCGCACAAGTGCTAGACAAATATTAAGTACTTAAGCAATATATGAGGAATATTATTTAGCAATCAGATTAAAGAATGGATGTTACTATATTCTGGAATATTATGTAAATCCCCAAAAAATTGTTTTGTATATGCTGTTACTAACTAATATTTATTTCCCTCTACAAAGAGCTGATTTGTATATTATGGTAGTGCATGAAACCCTCCCTATTTCACCCTAATCCCACAATCTGTTCCTACTAATAACTGCTATACAACATAGTGCAAAATAACAGAGATCTGTAGCATGTACTTGCAATGATCAGAACACCCACCCAGATGCTTACCTTTCACCCTCCCTCCCTCCTTCCTATTAAATTTATCTCTACTACTGAAATCCACACCTAACAAATAAAAAATTAATCTAATCTCTTCACAATAGTCAGCTCTTAAAAGAGGATTTTGGAATGAATATGCGCTCAGTATAAACTGCTATCACTGTCCCTACGCTCAAACAAAGCTCTCCCTATGCTGTTTCTGACTGCAATGTGTGCAAGATGGCGCCAGCAGCCTTTAAATAAGCCCTACGATGCTGGATGGCCAGCCAATCACAGCAATGCCACACCAAAGATCGTGTCGGCATTACTGTGATTGGCAACCCATCCCAACATGTTCATTGAGTGCAAATTAATTGTCAAAGATGCTAGGCAGGTAACTCAAATATACAGAGGTGAATACCTAATTACTCGCTGAGCAACATATAGCCTGAATACGGTACTATTTGTGTGAGTAACGAATAGTGCAGAATGTATTTGCTCATCAGTATTGTTGATATTAAGAAGCCCTAAAAAGTAATCCAACTACAATGCTGAGCTCTTCAAAAATGAACAGTATGTATACCGAGACCACGAAATAATAGAGTCGTGACCCCGTGGGTTAAGGAATACCTCTCTTTCCCACAACTCCAGGAAAGAGGTGTCTCATCTTATTAAATGGGTAAATTGGTAAGTGCAGGCAGCCTAAGTGTATGTTCCCTCCTCTGTTTCTGCAAGGCCAAAGCTGCCTGTGCTAGCATCTGCTGGCAGCTGGCAGCATCTCAGATTGGATGGTTTAAATCAATGGCTCAGCCATACCACCGGCTCAATCTGTTAATATTCAGAGCATACAACCATCAGGTAGGAAGCTGAAAGGCAGTGTAGCAGTGCATTCATAAAGTTAGGAACTTGAGACAACTCTTCTAAGACCCCATTCACAGGAAACTGATAGAAATATATGGTGATGTACTCTTTCTTTGCATGCTTCATAATTTATTAAAAAGTTGTTCTCTAATTTCATGTGTACATCATGACCTTCACAGGCTAGTTTTCATTTCTGTATGAATGATTAACTTCAAATTAAACGCAATGAAAAAGCAAAGAAAACCACCCAAAAACTTAAAACATCCATGCATCACATGAAAAAACTGCAGGAGAAATGTACAGCACAACTCTGCTTTTCTCAGCAATATCAGGTGGTTGTGGTAAGTCGCACATTTGTCAGTATTAAAACAGTCTGGCTTAGTAAATCAATCTCTAAATTAGTAAATCAGAAATTAAAAGAACATTCTGTATAATGGGAGCATCTTCTACCTGGATAGGAGTTTTGAAGGTAAGCTGACAGACCAACTTGACATGTTGGATCTGGGCTGAGCATCCCAATGCATGGTAAAAATGAGAGCTTGAGTTTACCTTGTGTTGTAGGCCTTCCTTAAAGCTAACAGAGATGAGGATCATGTTTTACTCCACCAGTTGCTAACAAAAGGAACTAACAGGATCCTTGTTCTTTCAGCAGAGCTGATTTGTTAATGCCAGCAGTCTAACACTAACAGTCTAACACTAGGAGCATTTTACTGTAATTGAAGTATCCTCTTTATTTCACCTTCTTAGAATTATATATTATAATGTGGGAAATTATTATTATTATTATTATTATTATTATGAAAGGCACAATGGATTATAGTTTTTCTTAGAGGATAATTTTATTGTAGCATACATGTAATTAATTATAATAACTACTGACAACTGATTTTTTTTCTATGTTCTTGGTGTTATATATATTATATTCCATGACCACATTTAAACTTATTTTTCCTTACATTAATACTGTATAATTACTGTATGTAATATTCATTGTATAGTTCATTATATGTTGATGCAATCCGCCATAAGAAAGTGCAGCATTGTTAAAGATATGGAATTAGATAATGAACATTTCTGTAAAGTAAATTGTATGCAATAAAGATAGCTGTACCACATGGACATTTCTTGTTCTACTTTCAGTTGTTACTTTCTAGCAAAAAAATGTTTACAACAGAGCAACCAATTACAAATAAAAATAAAGACATGCATAACAATATCAGTTAACATAAGTTAATTAACAACTAGTGTTGAGCATTCCGATACCGCAAGTATCGGGTATCGGACGATATTTGGGGTATCGGAATTCCGATACCGAGATCCGATACTTTTGTGATATCGGGAATCGGTATCAGGATCGATATTAATGTGTAAAATAAAGAATAAAAAAAAATAAATATTGATATACTCACCTCTCCGACGCAGCCTGGACCTTACCGATGGAACCGGCAGCTTCCGTTCCTAAGAATGAGCGCTTAAAAGACCTGAGCGGTTACGTGACCGCCACGCGACCAATCACAAGCCGCGACATCATCTAAGGTCTTTCAAGCACTTAAAAGTCTTTAGATGACGTTGCGGCTTGTGATTGGTCGCGTGGCGGTCACGTGACCGCTCACGCAACCAATCACAAGCCGCGACATCATCTAAGGTCTTACAAGCGCTCATTCTTAGGAACGGAAGCTGTCGGTTACATCGGTAAGGTCCAGGCTGCGTCGGAGAGGTGAGTATATCAATATTTTTTATTTTTATTCTTTATTTTACACATTAATATGGATCCCAGGGCCTGAAGGAGAGTTTCCTCTCCTTCAGACCCTGGGAACCATACAGGATACCTTCCGATACTTGGTGTCCCATTGACTTGTATTGGTATCGGGTATCGGTATCGGCGATATCCGATACTTTTCGGGTATCGGCCGATACTATCCGATACCGATACTTTCAAGTATCGGACGGTATCGCTCAACACTATTAACAACATATAGTCTACAAATTAGAATATATATAGGAGCATAAAAAAATAAATAGTAGCGACACTACCTTACAATGATGAGAAGTGATGAAGCAACTTCTAAAGACCATTATGGAAAGACCTTCAAAAACACAAATGAAAAGGTTCTCATCATAATTGTGACAGTAAAATGTGTAGAAAGCAGACAGTTTGAATATAATTATGCATAATACAAATAGATTAAAAAAAAATAGAAAAGAAAGTTGGTCTGGTGAGAAGGAAAATTCAACTTACTTGATACATCTCTAATTTAGAAGACATTATTAAGAAATGTTCACATGTTCAGTATTTGGTCAGTATTTACTTCAGTGTTTGTAAGCCAAAATCAGGAGTGGAACAATCAATGGAATAGTATAACAGACGCGTGAACACAACTTCTGCATTTTCACCACAACCTGATTTTGGCTGTGGTTATCCCGGTTACCTGTGCACCTTTTTCTACCACACTTTTTCCTTACACTCAACCTTCCATTAATATGCTTGGATACAGCACTCTGTGAACAGCCAGCTTCTTTAGCAATGACCTTCTGTGGCTTACCCCCCTTGAGGAGTGTGTCAATGACTGCCTTCTTGACATCTGTCAAATCAGCAGTCTTCCCCATGTTGTGGAGCCTACAGAAACAAACTGAGGGAAAGTTTAAAAAGCTTAAGAAGCCTTTGCAGGTGTTTTTTTGTTAATTATTATAGTTAACTAAGATAATGACTTTTGGGTTTTCATTGGCTGTAAGTCATAATCATCGACATTAACAGAAATGAACACTTGAAACAGATCACTCTGTTTGTGATGACTCAATATAATATTTGAGTTTCACTTTTTGTATTGAAGAGCTGAAATAAATTAACTTTTTGATGATACTGTAATATTGTGAGAAGCTCTTGTAGTTGATATTGTTCAACGATTTTGGTTTTTAAGTCCTCAGTCATTCAACTACTCCACTTTATATCTTGTTTCAGCTGTGACTTGCCACAGGTGAGATTGAACGAGCATCGTATGCTTGAAACAAAATTGTTTGCATACAATTTTGGAAAGGTGCCAACAATTTTGTCAGGTTCATTTTTGGAGTTTTGTATGAGATTATGTCCAATTTGCCTTTTTCCTTTTTTTTGTAGTGTTCATATGCACACAATTGAAATAAACATGTGTACAGGGTGGGCCATGTATATGGATACACTTAAATAAAATGGGAATGGTTGGTGATATCAACTTCCTGTTTGTGGCACATTAGTGTATGGCAGGGTGAAAACTTTTCAAGATGGGTGGTGACCATAGCGGCCATTTTGAAGTTGGCCATTTTTTATCCAACTTAATTTTTCCAATGGGAAGAGGGTCATGTGACACATCAAACTTATTGAGAATTTCACGAGAACAATGATGTGCTTGGTTTTAACGTAACTTTATTCTTTCGTGAGTTATTTACAAGTTTCTCTTTGTTTACAGCCATTGACATGTCGCAGAGGTTAACACGTGAAGAGTGGATAGAAATTGTGTTGATTGTGTTTATCAAAATAAATGGCCCACCCAAAAAAGTTTGCGTCATCACTGAACATAATGTTCTGTGTAAACTGAGGGTCCTGTTCCAATTTTTGTTTTGCCAATTCTGCAAATTCAGCGGGCCCATCTGGCATCAGTCAACATCCCTTTGGCGGATATTAGGTACTCACTAATTGCACCCTTACAAAATCCAGCTGCTGCAGCATCTCAGCGAGGATGACCCAGATCGGCTCATTAAATTTACTGAATCAAATGGGAATGGTGACAGTTTTTATGTGTAGGGTGTCTTGCATTGAAATCTGCTGCAATGGCCAAGCTACTGCGTTCACCACACCAGACATCAACAATTTCCATCTGCTCCTCACGTGTTAACCTCTGTGACATGTCAATGGCTGTAAACAAAGAGAAACTTGTAAGTAACTCATGAAAGAACAAAGTTACATTAAAACCAAGCACTCCTTGTTTTTCTTGTGAAAATCTCAATAAGTTTGATGTGTTACATGACCCTCTTCCCATTGGAAAAAATTAAGTTGGATCCAAAATGTCCGACTTCAAAATGGCTGCCATGGTCCCCACCCATCTTGAAAACTTTTCCCCCTCCCATATACAAATGTGCCACAAGCAGGAAGTTGATATCACCAACCATTCCCATTTTATTTACGTGGATCCATATACATGGCCCACCCTGTATAACAAAAGGTGCAAATGCAATAATTTTCTGGAAGAAATACAATTCAATTTTTGCAACAATTTCAAGGGTGCCAACACTTTTGGCCATGATTGTAACTTCATTTATGCTTAAGTATGTGTATATCTTTATGCTGTGCATGGCTCAGTATTTGCTCTCCTACCACAAAATACAGACGCATTTTTAAGTTGTTGCTGAGTGAGTGTCTCTATCGTGTATTTTGATGTAACCCCTTCTCATGTACAGCACCATGGAATTAATGGTGCTATATAAATAAATAATAATAATAATAATAATAATAAATCGTGTATTACAACTCCTGTGCATTGGTGATCAAATACACTGCTGGGTGGGGAAGTTTCACATTTGTATTCATGCCCCTAAAGTTCCTATTCACTTTTATTTTGGGAGGAACTTTTCCTTTTTCTTTGACACTATTCAAGTACCTTTGTTTGGTAATAAAGCATAACTCCTGAGTACACCATATAAGGCTGTGCTGTATTGATTTCCCGAGAACTTGTAAAACAAATCTTATTAATTTGGGGTTCAAAAGACAGAGGAGAATGTATTTCAGTTGCATTGTTACAAGGTTCCAGGAATACTATTCATATGCATTAGATTGGCTTAAAACATTCAAAATAGTTTCTATTTGCCTCCGTGAAGTTTCATGGGCCATCGGAATTAAGTTGTCTCATTTCCGCACACAGCCATGCTCCCAGCCACAAAGCTAGTGGGAAAAAGGCATTAAATCATTTCTAGTATTTATAGGGGTACTAGAACTATCACTTTATGGGATATTAATACCTTTTTATAGATCATGAATTAATATAAGACTGCAAACATGTATCAGAATAAAAAACAGTTTCTCATGGTCAAGTCGTATTTACTGATCTAATTTACTAGATAGTCAGGTTATGAAAAGGGGATCAATTAGCCAATCAAATGTAAGACCTTGCTGAGGCGCAAACAGTGAGACTCATGCCAGCCTCACGGCTATCAGCAATTTAGCAAGGAGAACATGAAAATTATTGGCATAGTGTATACAATTTGCTCCTGGTTACACATATATATCTAAATGTACTGTAGTGGGAAATTACACAAAATGCACAGGATGCAGAGGGTCCTCCGAGATAAAAACAGGGTCAAAACAGTTGCAAAATACTGAAAACAAGTCACTTACTAACCCCCCAAACATCCGTGGGGTGGCTGCCTAGTACTTCAATTGCACACATGTCTGCATAGGGTGTCGTTCACACCATTATGTATTTTGCACCTGTGCTGCACCTGCTTTTATCTTGGGGGACCCGCTGCATCCTGTTTGTGAATTTGTGTCAGGACATAATATTGCAAGTATGGCTGTTTTTCTCTCTCCCTGATATTGTTAATTTTCTTTTCCTCTTTCAGTTAATTTTTTGCTATATCTTAATGTTGCGTACACAATAAAAAGCCGCATTTTTTATGCTTAGTAATTATAATTGATATTGTAGCAGTTCCATAACTGGAGGTAACTTGAAATACTTGGCTCTGAAAACGAAATAATAAATAACTTCCACAACTAAACATTTATAGAAGGTTGCACTGCTTAAAACTGTAATAGTGACTTTAAATTAAAATTGACAAATATAATCTATTGCTGGTCAGAATTAGTTTATATCATTAAATTGCTTTCAATTATAACAAACCCTTAGTTAAACCATATTTAGTAAATGCTCATCTAATATTCAGTAATATTGATGTCTATGGAAATTAAATAATTCATTCAGCACCCCACTGATTTAATATTTTACATCTGATTAATTTCCAGTAATGTTTAATTACGGAACTATGGCTTATTAAATTGCTCTGGATTATTAAAAAAATCAATAATAGGACAGACATCGTTACAGCTATCTGACAGTCTTAATGAAGTGTCTGATTAATTGAAAAAGTTGCATGATTGAGCTGTACACTCATCATTATATTTCATTTTGAAAGAGGCATTTAGAAGGAAGATGACCTCTTCCTTATTTTACAATAAAATACATATTAGTAAAATCAAATGAAAAATGACTTGTTCAGTATGGAGGATAGTTTGAGTGCAAAATAAATTAAGGTGATTTGAGTGAACTTTTCTGAGGTGTAAATTGGATCATTCTTACACACTAGGGTTTCATAATTAAAAAGCACTTTTCACTGTGGGAAATTTGACTGAATTTCTTATTAAAAGTAAAAACAAACCATCAATCAGGAGGAGGTAGTGATTCTCAAAGAGCTCAACCCATTAAACTTGAAGAGCACCGGCAAATTGTGAATGATTTGCTCCAGGAAAATGTAAATCTTTTAAGACTTAGTACTGTACAATCATTTATGAGCAGATTACTTATGTGATATTCTGTTTGGAACCTATTTGATGTTTTGTCAGCAGAATATCTTAGTAAAAAAAATGAAAAATAGTAATAAATTAGACAGACATAAATAAACAAAAACCTATTTAATGCATTAGATGGACCATTATGTTGAGTTGTCCAATATGTCAAATAATTGCCAGCTTTAGGAATATTTTAACCCCTTAGTGACGGAGGCAAATTTTTGAAATCTGACCAGTGTCTCTATGTGGTATTAACTCTAGAATGCTTCAACAAATCTCAGTGATTTTGAGACTGTTTTTTCGTGACACATTATACTTTATGATAATGGTAAATTTAGGTTGATATGTTTTGTGTTTATTTATAAAAAATATCAGAAATTTGAGAAAAATGTTAAAAGATTAGCAATTTTCACACTTTGAATGATTATCCCTTTAATCCAGATAGTCATACGGCAGCAAAACATTAATAAATAACATTTCCCTCATGTCTGCTTTACATCAGCACCATTTGGTAAAATGTTTTTTATTTTGTTAGCATTTTAGGAGTTTTAAAAATGTAGCAGTAGTTTTTCATTTTTTCAAGGAAATTTACAAAATTTACTTTCTTTGGGGCGTATCCATGTTTTAAGTGACTTTAGGGGTCCCAAAAATTCGAAAACCTCCAAAATTTATAACATTTTAAAAGCAGCACCCCCTAACTTATTGAAAACTGCTGTCAGGTAGTTTATTAACCCTTCAGTTGCTTTTCAGGAATTAATGCAAAGTGGCATGGCAAAAATGAAAATATGTATTTTTACCACCTAAATGCCACTAACTTCTGAACAGATTAGTACAGCCGTCAGACACTAAGGCCGCTATTTGGTCATGAATTGCCATGGCAAACATCAGGACCACAAAATCATAATCTGAGGGCACCAATTTGGATAAATAGGAAGCCCCCACACTCTGTTAACCATTTATAATGATGTAGTTACTATTGACAGCAGCATCTAAGGGGTTAAACAGATATGGACGGTGCAAACGCAAATTGTGGCTGATGCAGCAAGTTGTCAGCTATAGTGCACAACCGACAGCTGCTGGATTGTCACCTGTATGTGGAGGCTATTCTCTTATATCTCTGGTCAGTTAAAAGATGTATTGGTGGTGATTAAAGGGTTAAAACAATAAACTAAGACATATTGGTCCGCACAGGGACAGGAAGTGATGATGTCCAATCACCTAACCATTGAAGCCAATCTCATGTCTCGGTGGTTAGATGAAACGCAAAATGAAAAACTATCACTTCTTGTTTTGGCAAAGACCCCTGAGTGGCTTGCACTAGATCAAATGTAAAAAGAGAAGTTAAGTATTCCCCAGTTTATTTTGTTAAAATATTCCTGAGTCTTGAAATGTTTTCATGATGATAAAGGTAAAATAACTAGCTATCTTGTCAGGTACAGCTAGCAACTAATTTCTTTTCCTACAAAGCAAACAAATCTATTTGATTGGAATTCATATGATTATTTTAATTTTTCAGGCAACTTTCTTGCAAAAAAAAAATACATTAGCACAGCAGTTATGTTAGGTTACGTTCACATCTGCGGTCGGCGCCGCAGCGTCGGGCGCCGCAGCATCGCCGCATGCGTCATGCGCCCCTATATTTAACATGAGGGCACATGGACATGCGTCGCACTTGCGTTTTGCGCCGCATGCGTCCCTGCGGCACCCGCGTCCGGGCGCAGAGGACGCAGCAAGTTGCATTTTTGCTGCGTCCAAAATCAATGAAAAAAAGGACGCATGCGGCGCAAAACGCAGCGCTGTGCATGCGTTTTGCTGCGTTTTTGTTTGCGTTGTGCGTTGCGGCGCCGACGCTGCGGCGCACAACACAAATGTGAACGTAGCCTTAATTGGCAGAAATACCAAGAGTCACCATGGAGCTCTTCTCTAAAACATGACATGTAAATCCATATTTGCCAAAACACACAGCATCAATAGGCATTTGTAATACGTTTTAACACAAGTGACTCAAAGCTCAGTTTGGGAGTAAACTGATCAATGTATTATAGTGTGGTATTTGTCAAAAATTCCATAGAGATGCATTTTGAGTCATTTTAAACTTGCACAAGGATGATAGTTTTTAAATAATCCCAGTAATACTTTCCAGAACAGTGCAGGGAGTAGCGATGTTTACGATAGAAGGTTTTGTTTCGAAATAGTTGATGGTGGACATTACAGACATCCTGCCATGAGAAAATTGGCATTTTGTTTATGCTTACAGGTCTAACAATATTCCTCAAGTTAAATTAGAAGGTTTAGTAATGAACAGTACCACATGACATTGTCATTTTTGACAGCTTTTCGTAAACTATGGGTCATTAGACAATAAAACATTTAAAGATTATGGACACCTTTGCACCTTTTCTAATTTGCTCACTATTTAAAAAAAAAAAGAGTTTAACGATTTTACTTCTGCAGCTTGCATGTATTTGTCTACATTGCAAGCTGTTCAATGCCAATCAAAATCGGTCCTGACAGTTGGATTCTCTGACTAAATTTCTAATTTCTTCTGTCTTCTCTTGAACATGAAAATAAACTTAATTCTGATTTGCCTTTATATGATCAAAACTGAGTTTGAATCTGTATTTACTGAGCATCAAAAGCATGTTTATATGAAGTTGCTAACTTCTTAACAATATGTTTTTTATTTTGTTAGAATCATCATAAGTTGGCAGCCTGGAAATACTGAGATTTCCACATGGTAGAACCTTTTAGTTTATGATTCAATTTTCATTCTGGAGACCATATGCCAGCTTATATTTGTTCCCTTGTTCTTGGATTGGTTTGCTTTAGTACTGGTATTTTAAAGTTTATTGTCCATTCTGCGTATGTCATATGTTCAGATTAGAACTATGTCCCCCCACCCAGCTCCAGAATACTGTATTATTATATAATTGCTAATGTGTGCTAATATGTACTTGTAGAAGTGAAATGTATTTACCTTTTCTATATGTTGTATTATGGTTGCTATGTGTATTCATGCAGTGATCACATAATCCTTTAATGTGAAGGGTCTAAAATCTCCAGCTAAGCACAGACAAATTATATCTATAGCATTACTATCCTGGCTACATCCCAATGTATATTTGACATTTTTAAAAACAATTCAATAAAAATGTTCTACATCTGTAGGGTAACCAACCAAATTCAATGCCTATTAAAGTAGGTATCCTTTTCTAAATAATCATTACAATGTTGCACTGCTATATCGCCTAAAGAAGCAAAAACATACTTTGCTTTGTGGCAGCTATAGAACCATTTCCAGTTCAAAAACAGTTATGAGCAAAATTGCTCTGAAGAACATTAGGGTTTTACTCTAAAACTTTGTTGGGTCAGAATGATTAGGCTTTGTAAACTGTACAAGTTGTTCAAGTTAGTTTATTGCATCTTTTAGAAAAAAAAGTTTAAACTATGCCATAAAAAAACTAACGCAAAAAAACAGAAAAAGTACTTGATAGGATTGCTTCAAATTTGATGAGGAAAACATTATTTTCAACTTAAACAATGTCATTAACCCCTTTCTGCCAGCTGACGGAATAGTCAGCTGGCAGATCCCCGCTTTGAGGTGGGCTCCGGCGGTGAACCCACCCCAAAGCCGCGACATGTCAGCTGTTTTGTTCAGCTGACATGTGCGCGCAATGAGTGCGAGCGGAATCGCGATCCGCCCACGCCTATTAACTAGTTAAATGCCGCCGTCAAGCGCTGACAGCGGCATTTAACTAGATCTCCCGGCCGTGGGGCTAGAAGTGCTCGCATCGCTGACCCCGTCACATGATCGGGGTTCAGCGGTGCATTGCCATACCAACCAGAGGTCTCCTTGAGACCTCTATGGTTGTTGATGGCCAATTGCTTTGAGCGCCACCCTGTGGTCGGCGCTCAAAGTACACCTGGATTTCTGCTACATAGAGGTGATCTGTATTTCACCTCTATGTAGCAGAGCCGATCGAGTTGTGCATGCTTCTAGCCTCCTATGGAGGCTATTGAAGCATGCCAAAATTAAAAAAAAGTGTTTAAAAATATAAAAAAAAATTAAAAAATATAAAAGTTTAAATCACCCCTTCGCCCCAATCAAAATAAAACAATAAAAAAAAATCAAACCTACACATATTTGGTATCGCCGCGTTCAGAATCGCCCGATCTATCAATAAAAACAAAGGATTAACCTGACTGCTAAATGGCGTAGCGAGAAAAAAAATCAAAACGCCAAAATTACATTTTTTTGGTCACCACGGCATTGCATTAAAATGTAGTAATGGGCGATCAAAAAAACGTATCTGCACCAAAATGGTATCAATAAAAATACCAGCTTGGCACGCAAAAAATAAGCCCTCACCTGACCCCAGATCACGAAAATTGGAGTCGCTACGAGTATCGGAAAATCGCGCAATTTTTTTTTTTTTTAGCAAAGTTTTGATTTTTTTTCACCACTTAGATAAAAAATAACCTAGACATGTTAGGTGTCTATGAACTCATAATGACTTGAAGAATCATAATGGCAGGTTATTTTTAGCATTTGGTGAACCTAGCAAAAAAGCCAAACAAAAAACAAGTGTGAGATTGCACTTTTTTTGCAATTTCATCACACTTGGAATTTTTTTCCGGTTTTCTGTTACATGGCATGGTAAAACCAATGGTATCTTTCAAACGTACATCTCGTCCCACAAAAAATAAGCCCTCACATGGCCATATTGACAGAAAAATAAAAAAGTTATGGCTCTGGGAAGGAGGGGAGCAAAAACCGAAAACGAAAAACGGAAAAAGCTCCGGGGGTGAAGGGGTTAAATGTTTAAATTATTTCTGATAAAAGTGAAACCCTCAACATTTTTTTCCTCAAGACATTTGATCTTTAAAAAGTACTCTAAATTTTGTCTGTGATATGTAATAAGATGCTTATGTCTCATTCTAAATTGGTCCCCCAATTGTTTATTCAATATGTGTTTCGAAATTTTCAGATATATGGCTAGAATGAACCTTGTGTTGAAATCAATCCCATCCATGTCTGAACATACTGCTTAAACCCCTGCTCTAGTTGCTAGGTGGTACAGCACTAATACCTCGGTTACTGCTATACTCTGTTACAGTTTTGCAGGTTAACTTTAAGGTTGCTCAGTCTAGCTGTCTCTTTCCTATCTGCCTGTGTTTTGCTGCAGTGATCTGGTATTTAATTAGCACTATGCTGGGAGCCATGGGTGGGGCTCCTTTCTATATAAACTCCAATAGACAGTCTCTAGCTGTCAATTATTTAGTTTGCTTCAACTAGACCTGTGCTCTCTTAACTTTTACTCCTGTGTGCTATTTTGTATATCCTGTTGTTTGACCTTGGTCTGTAATTTTACCACCTAATTGACTCCTGATTTTTTCCCTGACAACACTTCTCAGTATTGTTACCAGATGACAACCTCTTGCCTCTGCTTCACTCCTCTGGCCAGCAGCCCTTTGAAGGAAGCAACTCAGTGGACCCCGATGTATGACCAGATCTCTGTACAGGGGAGGAAGGGTGAAGGTCGGGGTTCTTCTGGAACCTGCCAGACAAAGTGGCACGTGCCAACTGTGTCCAAGGTAGCCTTTTTAAATCTGTGGCTTCTGACATATGGAACAAAATCTCAATATGGAAACACATATAAGTTGAAATAGATGGCTTTGGACTAATTCTCTGATGAAGGATATCATAAGCTATTTTATATCAACTACACTCATACCGTGTCACTCCTAAAAATGCACTTTCAGTTTCTCTTTCTCTTCTCTATCATTCATCAATTTTAACAACTCAAGTTGGTAATGTAAGTTGGAACTTATTTAATCCCACCCAGTCAGCCATCAACAAAAATAGGTATGATTGCAGCTTTTGATCTGGATTTACATAAGCACTAAAAATGAGTGAATTAATTAGCACAAGATAAAATTTGAGTAAAATTTCCTGAAGTTTTCAGTTTCATGCAAATTAAAACACTTTGAGGCTTGATTTGCTACTTGAACAGAAAAAAAACTAATTCAGCACCATTTACCCAACTGCTGAGGCATCAAAGAGCAGTATAAAGTCTCTTTGTGTGGCAGGCTTCATAATGACTGCAGCAATGACATCTAGCTTGTTCAGTAGTGGTCAGTACCTGGGTCATCACAGATCAGCGGTTCCTTGTGAAGCACAGTTTGGACTGAAGATTTGTTTTCCATCTCCAGAGTAACATTTTAAGTCTCTTTCCTTTGTAGAGTGAAATCTCTTATGATCAGCAGCATCCTCTCTCTCCAATACAGATCATAAACTCTTATGGACAGCAGGGTTATCTCTCTCCTCTCCACATGTTTATTTTATGAGCACTTACAAGCTTTACAGTACTGAGCTTCCCAGCAAATCCAACATTTGGGGAAAATTTGGTGAAACCAATGAATTTGCATTTTAAAAGAACCATTTATCTCTATGAAACATTGCCTCTTTTTTATTTGGCTTGTAGGATTGTCCCAGGGACGATTTGTAAATACTGTATGTATGAGAAAGATTTCTTATGCCATAACTAGGGTTAAAAAAGGTGTGTTTTTTTTCAACAGACAACCCTTTAATACTCTATCTGTAGCACAAGTTTTATCTAGGTTAGAATGATATATTTGAACCTTTTATAGCTGCAGCAGATAAGGACCTTCCTAATGGTCCAATAGAAACCGCAACAGGACCTAAGCATGTGACCCCGGACCTCCAATTGGAGGTCGTCCCGTGGGCATGCTCAGTATAAGAAAAGCAGGACAGTCCCAGAAAGACCTGCTTGCTGCTGAACATTGCTGGCTACAAAGGTAGAGCCTGGAAGGGCAGAAGTAACCAGTCGTCCAGTATCAGCCTGAGCCAGACGCTGGGACCGCGTCTCCGCTGTGCAGGCTCCACTGCGGCTGGAAGAGAATAGGAGACCGCAGCAGACATATGGATCGAGATTCCCCTTGTGCAGCGACAGGAACTCAACACCTAAGGCCGGCCTCACACTAGCGAGTTTTACGGACGTAAGAGCGCAGAAATTACGTCCGTAAAACTCGCAAAATAAACGGCACAATTATTCTCAATGGGGCTGCTCCTATTAGCCATATATTACGGTTCAGTATTATACGGCTTTCTACGGCCGTACAAAATCGCAGCATGCTGCGTTTGTCAGCGTATTGCGCAAAAAAATCGCTAATGAAAGTCTATGGGGGCGAGAAAAATACGGATTCCACACGGACCAGCAGTGTGACTTGCGAGAAATACGCAGCGCTGTTAGTGAAAAGTCGGTAATTCAATTGCCGGCTTTTCATTTCTCCTGCACAAACCCGACAGGATATGAGACATGGTTTACATACAGTAAACCATCTCATATCCCCTTTTTTTTTGCATATTCCACACTACTAATGTTAGTAGTGTGTGTGTGCAAAATTTCAGCGCTGTAGCTGCTGAAATAAAGGGTTAAATGGCGGAAAAAATTGGCGTGGGCTCCCGCGCAATTTTCTCCGCCAGAATGGTAAAGCCAGTGACTGAGGACAGATATTAATAGCCAGGAGAGGGTCCATGGTTATTGGCCCCCCCGTGGCTAAAAACATCTGCCCCCAGCCACCCCAGAAAAGGCACATCTGGAAGATGCACCTATTCTGGCACTTGGCCACTCTCTTCCCACTCCCTGTAGCGGTGGGATATGGGGTAATGAAGGGTTAATGCCACCTTGCTATTGTAAGGTGACATTAAGCCAGATTAATAATGGAGAGGCGTCAATTATGACACCTATCCATTATTAATCCAATTGTAGGAAAGGGTTAAAAAACACACACACATGATTGAAAAGTATTTTAATGAAATAAACACAGCGGTTGTTGTAATAATTTATTGTTCTCTCAATCCATCAGGAACACCCTCGCTTGGAAAAATAATAAACGCAACAAGATACATACCTTCTGGTGAACCGTCCCGTCCCACGAAGTAATCCATCTGAAGGGGTTAACTAAAATTACAGGCACGAGCTGCGATAAACCACTCAGTGCTCGTGCCTGTAATCCCCGGGTGCTGAAAGGAAAGCTAGATCTGTACTTACATTCAGTCGCGGTGAGGCGCCCTCTGGTGGATGTTCTCATGAACTGCAGCCTGGGAACTTTTTCCCACGCTCCAGGTCATATGAGGACATCCACCAGGGGGCGCATCACCGCGACTGAAGGAAATGTAGGTCAATGACCTACATTTCATTCATTCGCTGGGGATTACAGGCACGGAGCACAGCTGCATTTAGCAGGGCTCCTGCCTGTAATATTAGTTAACCCCTTCAGATGGATTACTTCGTGGGACGAGACGGTTCACCAGAAGGTATGTATCTTGTGCGTTTCTTATTTTTCCAAGCGAGGGTGTTGCTGATGGATTGAGAGAACAATAAATTATTACAACAACCGCTGTGCTTATTTCATTAAACTACTTTTAAATCATGTGTGTGTGTGTTTTTTAACCCTTTCCAACAATTGGATTAATAATGGATAGGTGATATAATTGACGCCTCTCCATTATTAATCTGGCTTAATGTCACCTTCCAATAGCAAGGTGGCATTAACCCTTCATTACCCCATAGCCCACCGCTACAGGGAGTGGGAAGAGAGTGGCCAAGTGCCAGAATAGGCGCATCTTCCAGATGTGCCTTTTCTGGGGTGGCTGGGGGCAGATGTTTGTAGCCACGGGGGGGGCCAATAACCATGGACCCTCTCCTGGCTATTAATATCTGCCCTCAGTCACTGGCTTTACCATTCTGGTGGAGAAAATTGCGCGGGAGCCCACGCCAATTTTTTCCGCAATTTAACCCTTTATTTCAGCAGCTACAGCGCTGAAATTTTGCACATACACACTACTAACATTAGTAGTGTGGAATATGCAAAAAAAAAGGGGATATGAGATGGTTTACTGTATGAAAACCATGTCTCATATCCTGTCGGGTTTGTGCAGGAGAAATGAGAAGCCGGCAATTGAATTACTGGCTTTTAACACATATCGCGCTGAATGAAATCTAAATACAGAATATATATATGTGTCTCAATGACATATATATATATATATATATATATATATATACTGTATATATGTTTTCCCGAACATTTGAGCACATAAATCCATTAGATGTCGGTTTTGCAAGCCTGCGCGAAAATCTCGCAGTACGGATGCCATACGGATTACATACGGAGGATGCCATGCGCAAAATACGCTGACACACCCTGACTACGGATCACTATTTTGGGAACATTTCTCCGTATTACGGCCGTAGTACGGACGTATAATACGTGGCGTATTGTCTTACGCCCAGTGTGAGGCCGGCCTAACAGTATGGACATAGTAATTTAAATTATGAAAGAAAAGCTGGGTTTAGAGGCTGCATGATTGAAATATGGGACAAAATGTGGATAAGAAAAGTAGCAGTGCATATTAAGCAGGTATTTTTGTTGGACTACAGTAGTTAAGGAGAATTTTGTGTGGAATAGTTCTTTAACAAGAGAGAGATTTTAATTAAATTTGCATATTTCACAATTGCACTATTAACCCTTTCAGCCCAAAGCCTGTTTTCACCTTCCTGCCCTGGCCATTTTTTTTAATTCTGACTAGTGTCACATTATGAGGTTATAACTGTGGAACATTTCAACGGATCCCCCTGATTCTGAGAGTATTTTCTTGTGACATAGTGTGCTTCATGACAGTGGTAAAATGTGTTTGATATGACTTGCATTTATTTGTGAAAATAGCAGAAATTTGACAAACATTTAGAAAATGTTTTGATTTTCAAACTTTTAATTTTTATGCCCTTAAATCAGAGAGCTATGAAACACAAAATAGTTAATAAATAGCATTTCACACAGGTCTACTTTACATCATCACAATTTTTGAAACATAATTTTTTTGTTAGGAAGTTATAAGGGTTAAAATTCACCAGCAATTTCTCTTTTTTACAAGTAAAATTTACAAAACCATTTTTTGCAGAACCACATCACATTTGCAGTGAAGCTTATGTAACAGGAAATACCAAAAAAGTGAAACCATTATAAAAATGGCATGCCTCAAGGTGTTCAAAACCACATTCAAGAAGTTTATTAACCCTTCAGGTGCTTCACAGGAACAAATGGAATGTGAAAGGAAAAAAATGAACATTGAATTTTTTCACAGCAATTTTACTTTAGACCCACATTTTTTATTTTCCAAAGGGTAACAGCAAAAAGTGTACCAAAAAACTTGTGCAATTTCTCAGGAGTACGCTGATATCCAATGAGTGGAGTAAAACCACTGCTTAGGGACACAGCACAGCTCAGAAGGGAAGGAATGCCATTTGACTTTTTGAATGTAAAATTTGCTGGAACAATTAGTGGATGCCAAGTTGCGTTTGGAGAGCATCTGGTGTGGCTAAATAGTGGAAACCGCTCACAAGTGACACCATTTTGGAAACTATAGTCTCAGTGAACTTATCTAGATGTGTGGTTAGCACTTTGATCCCTCAGGTGCTTCACAGAATTTTATAACATTGAGCAGGGAAATTAAAAAAAATCAAATTTTTCACACAAAAATGTTTTTAGCTCCAAATTTTGCATTTTCACAAGGGTAACAGGAGAATTTCACGGTGCAATGTTTTGTGCAGTTTCTCCTGAGTACGCCAAAAACCTTATATGTGGAGGAAAACTACTGTTTGGGTGGGCTCAGAATGGAAGGAGCGCAATTTGACTTTTTGAATACAAAATTTGCTGGCATCATTTGCAGATGCCATGTCGTGTTTGGAGAGCTCCTGATTTGCCTAAACAGAGCAAACCCCCCACAAGTGACCGCATTTTGGAAATTGGACCCCTCAGGGAACTTACACAGATTTAGGCCGGCGTCACACTGGTGAGTTTTACGGACGTAAGAGCGCAGAAACTACGTGCGTAAAACTCGCATAACATACGGCACAATTATTCTCAATGGGGCTGCTCCTATCAGCCGTATATTACGGATCCGTAATATATGGCTTTCTATGGCCGTACAAAATCGCAGCATGCTGCATTTGTCAGCGTATTGCGCAAAAAAATCGCCAATGAAAGTCTATGGGGGCGAGAAAAATACGGATTCCACATGGACCAGCAGTGTGACTTGCGAGAAATATGCAGCGGTGTTAGTGAAAAGTCGGTAATTCAATTGCCGGCTTTTCATTTCTCCTGCACAAACCCGACAGGATATGAGACATGGTTTACATACAGTAAACCATCTCATATCCCCATTTTTTTTGCATATTCCACACTACTAATGTTAGTAGTGTGTATGTGCAAAATTTCAGCGCTGTAGCTGCTAAAATAATGGGTTAAATGGCAGAAAAAATTGGCGTGGGCTCCCGCGCAATTTTCTCCGCCAGAATGGTAAAGCCAGTGACTGAGGGCAGATATTAATAGCCAGGAGAGGGTCCATGGTTATTGGTCCCCCCGTGGCTACAAACATCTGCCCCCAGCCACCCCAGAAAAGGCACATCTGGAAGATGCACCTATTCTGGCACTTGGCCACTCTCTTCCCACTCCCTGTAGCGGTGGGATATGGGGTAATGAAGGGTTAATGCCACCTTGTGTATCATATAAACCCCTTAAAAATCTAAATTTTATTAAATATATTTATATAAAAATGCCACTTCCCAGTGAGAACAAAATTGATAATAACAGACCTACTGAGTGCACCTGTCCTAATAGCCTAACCCTACACTCCCCTACTATCCCTTCCTAGCCTGTGGAGGTTGGCACCCTGATAGATGTTTTGGCGCCCCCACTCCGCGACGGCTATCGCCTGCTGGCCCTATAAAGTCACTAACCAGCTAAAGGCGAGAAAACAAAAAGCAATAGAAGAGATGAAGGAAGAGCAAAAAGAGACTAAGGTGCACATATAATGCTAATAACCTCCCTAGATGGCGTCCCATACAGGACAATATATAAAGTCACTCAAAATGCACATATGGTCATTGTCACACATAATAGCTGAGATGAACCCATATAGAGAGACAATAGGACATAAATGGGAGGAAAAAGCATAAACACAGATGACCTGGTTCAGTCCAAATTAATTAAATGCCATGCATGGCCAACTTACTGGCAAATATATACACAGTTATAATAAATACATGTATAGACATCCACAGGTACGGACTGGGGCTGAAATTCAACCCTGGCATTTGAAATCATACAGGCCCATGTTGTCCCTGTCCCCATGAACCAGAAGGAATATATTACTAATATTACCCTGGATGGAGGAATGGAAGACTTACTGCAGGACCATGGCCTAATGATTCCCGTGGCCTGATGTGGTAAGTGACTGAGTCTGCAACTTTGTGCTCCATCACAACTCCTAACAGTATGGGTATCTTGAGAACACCGACTCTGTTAACAATGTAGCAGACAAGGCAGCCCACAACCAGAGAGGCCCTCCTGGCATTTGCCAGAATTGCCAGATGGCCAGTCTGGCCCTGGACATCCAGACAATACCCTTACGCCTGTCAGCGCATAAAGTAAAATGGTATACAAATGCCTATAGATGATAAGCGATCGTCAGTGTCTATATTCATGCATGGAACACTGGACTAAAAAAAGGTAAACCATAACAAAAACAGCCAGTGAAGGGGATATTGTCCCCCAAAAAACAGAACACTTAGCTGTCAGTCAAAAGACGCCCCGACGCGTTTCCCCGTCATACGGTTCCTCAGGGGGCACAAACAGATGTGATGAACCGGAGGTCAGTGATGCAGGTGCCCTGATACCGGGACAGAGGGACGAGGTCTGTCGGCATTTGTATACCATTTTACTTTATGCGCTGACAGGCGTAAGGGTATTGTCTGGATGTCTGTTGTGAAATTGGATTCTGGGCTCCCCCGGTGGCCACTTGTGGAATTTAACTTGTGTGCATCATCCCCTCTGTTCACCTGCTCCTATCAGGATGTGGGAGTCGCTATATAACCTTGCTCCTTTGTCAGTTTCATGCCGGTCAACAATGTAATCAGTAGCCTTTCTGTGCTTGTTCCTGCTACTAGACAACTCCCAGCTAAGTTGGACTTTTGTCCTTGTGTGTTTTTGCATTTTGTTCCTGTTCACAGCTGCTGTTTCGTTACTGTGTCTGGAAAGCTCTTGTGAGCGGAAATTGCCACTCTGGTGTTATGAGTTAATGCTAGAGTCTTAAAGTAATTTCTGGATGGTGTTTTGATAGGGTTTTCTGCTGACCATGAAAGTGCCCTTTCTGTCTTCATGCTATCTAGTAAGCGGACCTCGATTTTGCTAAACCTATTTTCATACTACGTTTGTCATTTCATCTTAAATCACCGCCAATATATGTGGGGGCCTCTGTCTGCCTTTTGGGAAAATTTCTCTAGAGGTGAGCCAGGACTGTCTTTTCCTCTGCTAGGATTAGGTAGTTCTCCGGCTGGCGCTGGGCATCTAGGGATAAAAAAACGTAGGCATGCTACCCGGCCACTTCTAGTTGTGCGGCAGGTTTAGTTCATGGTCAGTATAGTTTCCATCTCCCAAGAGCTAGTTCTCATATATGCTGGGCTATGTTCTCTCGCCATTGAGAATCATGACAGTTTGACCGGACCAAAAAAGGGTTAAATTACTGGCTGAGAAAGGAGAGAAAAAAGAAGTCTGCTACAATTTTTTTTTTTTTTTTTCCCTCTAGTTCTGAGTGTGCTCTTAATTGAATCACTTGCTAGTCTGCCTATACTGCAGCCTTCCTCTCTTCCTCTCCTTCTAATCCTTGAATGGCTCTGTGTTCACCTGTTTCAAATGGATCTTCAGAGTGTAGCTACAGGTTTGAATAATCTCGCCACAAAGGTACAAAATTTGCAAGATTTTGTTGTTCATGCACCTATGTCTGAGCCTAGAATTCCTTTGCCTGAATTCTTCTCGGGGAATAGATCTCACTTTCAAAATTTTAAAAATAATTGCAAATTGTTTTTGTCCCTGAAGTCTCGCTCTGCCGGAGACCCTGCACAGCAGGTCAGGATTGTAATTTCCTTGCTCCGGGGCGACCCTCAAGACTGGGCTTTTGCATTGGCACCAGGGGATCCTGCGTTGCTCAGTGTGGATGCGTTTTTTCTGGCCTTGGGGTTGCTTTATGAGGAACCTCATTTAGAGCTTCAGGCGGAAAAGGCCTTGATGTCCTTGTCTCAGGGGCAAGATGAAGCTGAAATATACTGCCAAAAATTCCGCAAATGGTCTGTGCTTACTCAGTGGAATGAGTGCGCCCTGGCGGCGATTTTCAGAGAAGGTCTCTCTGATGCCATTAAGGATGTTATGGTGGGGTTCCCTGTGCCTGCGAGTCTGAATGAGTCCATGACGATGGCTATTCAGATCGATAGGCGTCTGCGGGAGCGCAAACCTGTGCACCATTTGGCGGTGTCTACTGAGAAAACGCCAGAAAATATGCAATGTGATAGAATTCTGTCCAGAAGCGAGCGGCAGAATTTTAGACGAAAAAATGGGTTGTGCTTCTATTGTGGTGATTCAACTCATGTTATATCAGCATGCTTTAAGCGTACTAAGAAGCCTGACAAGTCTGTTTCAATTAGCACTTTACAGTCTAAGTTTATTCTATCTGTGACCCTGATTTGTTCTTTGTCATCTATTACCGCGGACGCCTATGTCGACTCTGGCGCTGCTTTGAGTCTTATGGATTGGTCCTTTGCCAAACGCTGTGGGTATGATTTGGAGCCATTGGAGGCTCCGATACCTCTGAAAGGGATTGACTCCACCCCATTGGCTAGTAATAAACCACAATACTGGACACAAGTGACTATGCGTGTTAATCCGGATCACCAGGAGGTTATTCGCTTTCTGGTGCTGTATAATCTACATGATGTTTTGGTGCTGGGATTGCCATGGCTGCAATCTCATAACCCAGTCCTCGACTGGAGAGCTATGTCTGTGTTAAGCTGGGGATGTAAAGGAACTCATGGGGACGTACCTTTGGTTTCCATTTCATCATCTATTCCCTCTGAGATTCCTGAATTCTTGTCTGACTTTCGTGACGTTTTTGAAGAACCCAAGGTTGGTTCACTACCTCCGCACCGGGAGTGCGATTGTGCCATAGACTTGATCCCGGGTAGTAAATACCCTAAGGGTCGTTTATTTAATCTGTCTGTGCCTGAACACGCTGCTATGCGAGAATATATAAAGGAGTCCTTGGAAAAGGGACATATTCGTCCTTCGTCATCTCCCTTAGGAGCCGGTTTTTTCTTTGTGTCTAAGAAAGACGGCTCTTTGAGGCCGTGTATTGATTATCGACTTTTGAATAAAATCACGGTTAAATATCAATATCCGTTACCACTGCTTACTGATTTGTTTGCTCGTATAAAGGGGGCCAAGTGGTTCTCTAAGATTGATCTCCGTGGGGCGTATAATTTGGTGCGAATCAAGCAGGGGGATGAGTGGAAAACCGCATTTAATACGCCCGAGGGCCATTTTGAGTATTTGGTGATGCCTTTTGGTCTTTCAAATGCCCCTTCAGTCTTCCAGTCCTTTATGCATGACATTTTCCGCGATTATTTGGATAAATTTATGATTGTGTATCTGGATGATATTCTGATTTTTTCGGATGACTGGGACTCTCATGTCCAGCAGGTCAGGAGGGTTTTTCAGGTTTTGCGGTCTAATTCCTTGTGTGTGAAGGGTTCTAAGTGTGTTTTTGGGGTTCAGAAGATTTCCTTCTTGGGATACATTTTTTCCCCCTCTTCCATCGAGATGGATCCTGTCAAGGTTCAGGCTATTGGTGATTGGACGCAACCCTCTTCTCTTAAGAGTCTTCAGAAATTTTTGGGCTTTGCTAACTTTTATCGTCGATTTATTGCTGGTTTTTCTGATGTTGTAAAACCATTGACTGATTTGACTAAGAAGGGTGCTGATGTTGCTGATTGGTCCCCTGATGCTGTGGAGGCCTTTCGGGAGCTTAAGCGCCGCTTTTCTTCCGCCCCTGTGTTGCGTCAGCCTGATGTTGCTCTTCCTTTTCAGGTTGAGGTCGACGCTTCTGAAATCGGAGCTGGGGCGGTGTTGTCGCAGAGAAGTTCCGACTGCCCCGTGATGAGACCTTGTGCTTTTTTTTCCCGTAAATTTTCGCCCGCCGAGCGGAATTATGATATTGGGAATCGGGAGCTTTTGGCCATGAAGTGGGCTTTTGAGGAGTGGCGTCACTGGCTTGAGGGGGCCAGACATCAGGTGGTGGTATTGACTGACCACAAAAATTTAATTTACCTTGAGTCTGCCAGGCGCCTGAATCCTAGACAAGCGCGCTGGTCGTAGTTTTTCTCTCGGTTTAATTTTGTGGTGTCTTACCTACCGGGTTCTAAGAATGTTAAGGCGGATGCCCTTTCTAGGAGTTTTGAGCCTGACTCCCCTGGTAATTCTGAGCCCACAGGTATCCTTAAAGATGGAGTGATATTGTCTGCCGTTTCTCCAGACCTGCGGCGGGCCTTGCAGGAGTTTCAGGCGGATAGACCTGATCGTTGCCCACCTGGTAGACTGTTTTGTTGTGAATTTGGATTCTGGGCTCCCCCGGTGGCTACTGGTGGAATTGAACTTGTGACATCATCTTCCCTGTTCACCTGTTCTGATTAGATCTGGGTGTCGCTATATAACCTGGCTTCTCTGTTAGATGCTTGTCGGTCAACAATGTTATCAGAAGCCTCTCTGTGCTTGTTCCTGCTCCCAGACATCTACTAGATAAGTTGGACATTCGTCCATGTTTTGTTTTTGTATTTTGGTTCCAGTTCACAGCTGCAGTTTCGTTACTGTGTCTGGAAAGCTCTTGTTGATCAGGAATTGCCACTCTGGTATTATGAGTTAATGCCAGAGTCCTAAAGTAATTTCTGGATGTGTTTTGTTAGGGTTTTCTACTGACCATGAAAGTATGCTTTCTGTCTTCTGCTATCTAGAAAGCGGACCTCAAATTTGCTAAAACTATTTTCCTGCTGCGTTTGTTGTTTCATCTCATATCACCGCCAATATATGTGGGGGGCTTCTGTCTCCTTTTTGGGCATTTCTCTAGAGGTGAGTCAGGTCTTATATTTCCCTCTGCTAGCATTATTTAGTTCTCCGGCCGGCGCTGGGCATATAGGGATAAAAAGTAGGACATGCTACCTGGCTACTTCTAGATGATGCGGTAGGTTTAGTTCATGGTCAGTATAGTTACATCTTCCAAGAGCTTGTTCCTATTGAGGCTTATGCTAGTTCTCTGGCCATGGAGATCATGACAGTTTGACCGGCCCACTAAAGGGTTAAAATCCTTGGCTGAGAAAGGAGAGAAATAAGAAGTCTGCTGAAAATTTTTTTTTTTTTTTTTTTCTCTAGTAGTTAGTGTGCTCTTAATTGGATCACTTGCCAGTCTGTCTATGCTGCAGTCTTTCTTTTTTTTCTCTCTCCTTCTAATCTTTGAATGGCTCTATGTTCACCTGTCTATAATGGATCTACAGAGTGTAACTGCAGGTTTGAATAATCTCGCCACGAAAGTACAAAGTTTGCAAGATTTTGTTGTTCATGCTCCGGTATCAGAGCCGAGAATTCCTTTGCCGGAATTCTTCTCAGGGAATAGATCTAGCTTTCAGAATTTTAGAAATAATTGTAAGTTATTTTTGTCCCTGAAATCTCGTTCTGCTGGAGACCCTGCACAGCAGGTTGGGATTGTGATTTCCTTGCTCCGCGGCGACCCTCAAGATTGGGCTTTTGCATTGGCACCAGGGGATCCTGCGTTGCGCAATGTGGATGCGTTTTTTCTGGCCTTGGGCTTGCTTTATGAGGAACCTCATTTGGAACTTCAGGCAGAAAAAACTTTGATGTCCCTATCGCAGGGGCAAGATGAAGCTGAAATTTACTGCCAAAGATTCCGTAAATGGTCTGTGCTTACTCAGTGGAATGAGTGTGCCTTGGCGGCTACTTTCAGAGAGGGTCTTTCTGATGCCATTAAGGATGTTATGGTGGGGTTCCCTGTGCCTGCAAGTCTGAATGAGTCCATGACAATGGCCATTCAGATCGATAGGCGTCTGCGGGAGCGCAAACCAGTGCACCATCTGGCGGTGTCCACTGAGAAGACGCCAGAAAACATGCAGTGTGATAGAATTCTGTCCAGAAGCGAGCGGCAGAATTTTAGACGGAAAAATGGGTTGTGTTTCTATTGTGGGGATTCTACTCATGTTATATCAGCATGCTCTAAGCGTACTAAAAAGCTTGATAAATCCGTTCCCATTGGCACTTTACAGTCTAAATTTATTTTGTCTGTGACCCTGATTTGCTCTTTGTCATCTATTACTACGGACGCCTATATCGACTCTGGCGCCGCTTTGAGTCTTATGGATTGGTCCTTTGCCAATCGTTGTGGGTATGATTTAGAGCCTTTGGAGACTCTTATTCCTCTGAAGGGGATTGACTCCACCCCATTGGCTAATAATAAACCACAATACTGGACACAAGTGACTATGTGTATTAATCCGGATCACCAGGAGACTATTCGTTTTCTGGTGCTGTATAATCTACATGATGATTTGGTGCTAGGATTGCCATGGCTGCAGTCTCACAACCCAGTCCTTGACTGGAGAGCTATGTCTGTGTTGAGCTGGGGATGTAAGGGGACTCATGGGGACGTACCTTTGGTGTCCATTTCATCATCTATCCCCTCTGAAATCCCTGAGTTCCTGTCTGATTATCGTGACGTCTTTGAAGAACCTAAGCTTGGTTCACTACCTCCGCACCGAGAGTGCGATTGTGCCATAGATTTAATTCCGGGTAGTAAATACCCAAAGGGTCGTTTATTTAATCTGTCTGTGCCTGAACATACTGCTATGCGAGAATATATAAAGGAGTCCTTGGAAAAGGGACATATTCGTCCATCGTCATCTCCCTTAGGAGCCGGTTTTTTCTTTGTGTCAAAAAAAGACGGCTCTTTGAGACCATGTATTGATTATCGGCTTTTGAATAAAATCACGGTTAAATATCAATACCCATTGCCGTTGCTGACTGATTTGTTTGCTCGCATAAAGGGGGCCAAGTGGTTCTCTAAGATTGATCTCCGTGGGGCGTATAATTTGGTGCGGATCAGGCAGGGGGATGAGTGGAAAACCGCATTTAATACGCCCGAGGGCCACTTTGAGTATTTGGTGATGCCTTTTGGTCTTTCTAATGCCCCTTCAGTCTTCCAGTCCTTTATGCATGATATTTTCCGCGATTTTTTGGATAAATTTATGATAGTGTATCTGGATGATATTCTGATTTTTTCGGATGATTGGGACTCTCATGTCCGGCAAGTTAAGAGGGTTTTTCAGGTTTTGCGGTCTAATTCTCTGTGTGTCAAGGGTTCTAAGTGCGTTTTTGGGGTTCAGAGAATTTCCTTTTTGGGATATATTTTTTCTCCCTCTTCCATTGAGATGGATCCTGTCAAGGTTCAAGCTATTTGTGATTGGACGCAGCCCTCTTCTCTTAAAAGTCTTCAGAAATTTTTGGGCTTTGCCAACTTTTATCGTCGATTTATTTCTGGTTTTTCGGATGTCGTTAAGCCATTGACCGATTTGACTAGACAGGGTGCTGATGTTGCTAATTGGTCCCCTGATGCTGTGGAGGCCTTTCAGGAGCTTAAGCGCCGTTTTTCTTCTGCCCCTGTGTTGCGTCAGCCTGATGTGACTCTTCCTTTTCAGGTTGAGGTCGACGCTTCTGAGATCGGGGCTGGGGCAGTGTTGTCGCAGAAAAGTTCTGACTGCGCCGTGATGAGGCCTTGTGCCTTCTTTTCCCGTAAATTTTCGCCCGCTGAGCGGAATTATGATGTTGGGAATCGGGAGCTTTTGGCCATGAAGTGGGCGTTTGAGGAGTGGCGCCATTGGCTCGAGGGGGCCAGACATCAGGTGGTGGTATTGACTGACCACAAAAATTTGATCTATCTTGAGACCGCCAGGCGCCTGAATCCTAGACAGGCGCGCTGGTCATTATTTTTCTCTCGGTTTAATTTTGTGGTATCGTACCTACCGGGTTCTAAGAATGTTAAGGCGGATGCCCTTTCTAGGAGTTTTGAGCCTGATTCACCCGGCAACTCTGACCCCACAGGTATTCTTAAGGAGGGAGTTATCTTGTCAGCCGTTTCTCCAGACCTGCGGCGGGCCTTGCAGGAGTTTCAGGCGGATAGACCGGATCGTTGTCCGCCTGATAGGTTGTTTGTTCCTGATGATTGGACCAGTAGAGTCATCTCTGAGGTACATTCTTCTGCATTGGCAGGTCATCCTGGAATTTTTGGTACCAGGGATTTGGTGGCAAGATCCTTCTGGTGGCCTTCCCTGTCACGAGATGTGCGAGGCTTTGTGCAGTCTTGTGACGTTTGTGCTCGGGCCAAGCCTTGTTGTTCTCGGGCTAGTGGATTATTGTTGCCCTTGCCTATTCCTAAGAGGCCTTGGACACACATCTCGATGGATTTTATTTCAGATCTGCCTGTTTCTCAGAAGATGTCTGTCATCTGGGTGGTGTGTGACCGTTTTTCTAAGATGGTCCATTTGGTTCCCCTGCCCAAATTGCCTTCTTCTTCCGAGTTGGTGCCCCTGTTTTTTCAAAATGTTGTTCGTTTGCATGGTATTCCTGAGAATATCGTTTCTGACAGAGGAACCCAATTTGTGTCTAGATTTTGGCGGGCATTCTGTGCTAGGATGGGCATAGATTTGTCTTTTTCGTCTGCTTTTCACCCTCAGACTAATGGCCAGACCGAGCGGACTAATCAGACCCTGGAGACATATCTGAGGTGTTTTGTGTCTGCTGACCAGGATGATTGGGTTGCTTTTTTGCCATTGGCGGAGTTCGCCCTCAATAATCGGGCCAGCTCTGCCACTTTGGTGTCCCCGTTTTTCTGTAATTCGGGGTTCCACCCTCGATTTTCCTCCGGTCAGATGGAATCCTCAGATTGTCCTGGAGTGGATGCGGTGGTGGAGAGATTGCATCATATCTGGGGGCAGGTGATGGACAATTTAAAGTTGTCCCAGGAGAAGACTCAGCTTTTTGCCAACCGTCACCGTCGTGTTGGTCCTCGGCTTTGTGTTGGAGATTTGGTGTGGTTGTCTTCTCGTTTTGTCCCTATGAGGGTCTCATCTCCTAAGTTTAAGCCTCGGTTCATCGGTCCGTATAAAATATTGGAGATTCTTAACCCTGTTTCCTTCCGTTTGGACCTCCCTGCATCCTTTTCTATTCATAACGTTTTTCATCGGTCGTTATTGCGCAGGTATGAGGCACCGGTTGTGCCTTCCGTTGAGCCTCCTGCTCCGGTGTTGGTTGAGGGTGAGTTGGAGTACGTTGTGGAAAAAATCCTAGACTCCCGTGTTTCCAGACGGAGACTCCAGTATCTGGTCAAGTGGAAGGGATACGGCCAGGAGGATAATTCTTGGGTCACTGCATCTGATGTTCATGCCTCTGATCTGGTTCGTGCCTTTCATAGGGCCCATCCTGATCGCCCTGGTGGTTCTGGTGAGGGTTCGGTGCCCCCTCCTTGAGGGGGGGGTACTGTTGTGAATTTGGATTCTGGGCTCCCCCGGTGGCTACTGGTGGAATTGAACTTGTGACATCATCTTCCCTGTTCACCTGTTCTGATTAGATCTGGGTGTCGCTATATAACCTGGCTTCTCTGTTAGATGCTTGTCGGTCAACAATGTTATCAGAAGCCTCTCTGTGCTTGTTCCTGCTCCCAGACATCTACTAGATAAGTTGGACATTCGTCCATGTTTTGTTTTTGTATTTTGGTTCCAGTTCACAGCTGCAGTTTCGTTACTGTGTCTGGAAAGCTCTTGTTGATCAGGAATTGCCACTCTGGTATTATGAGTTAATGCCAGAGTCCTAAAGTAATTTCTGGATGTGTTTTGTTAGGGTTTTCTACTGACCATGAAAGTATGCTTTCTGTCTTCTGCTATCTAGAAAGCGGACCTCAAATTTGCTAAAACTATTTTCCTGCTGCGTTTGTTGTTTCATCTCATATCACCGCCAATATATGTGGGGGGCTTCTGTCTCCTTTTTGGGCATTTCTCTAGAGGTGAGTCAGGTCTTATATTTCCCTCTGCTAGCATTATTTAGTTCTCCGGCCGGCGCTGGGCATATAGGGATAAAAAGTAGGACATGCTACCTGGCTACTTCTAGATGATGCGGTAGGTTTAGTTCATGGTCAGTATAGTTACATCTTCCAAGAGCTTGTTCCTATTGAGGCTTATGCTAGTTCTCTGGCCATGGAGATCATGACACTGTTTGTTCCTGATGATTGGACCAGTAGAGTCATCTCTGAGGTTCATTCTTCTGCGTTGGCAGGTCATCCTGGAATCTTTGGTACCAGGGATTTGGTGGCAAGGTCCTTCTGGTGGCCTTCCCTGTCACGAGATGTGCGAGGCTTTGTGCAGTCTTGTGACGTTTGTGCTCGGGCCAAGCCTTGTTGTTCTCGGGCTAGTGGATTGTTGTTACCCTTGCCTATCCCGAAGAGGCCTTGGACGCACATCTCGATGGATTTTATTTCGGATCTGCCTGTTTCTCAGAAGATGTCTGTCATCTGGGTGGTGTGTGACCGTTTCTCTAAGATGGTCCATCTGGTTCCCTTGCCTAAGTTGCCTTCTTCTTCCGAGTTGGTTCCTCTGTTTTTTCAAAATGTTGTTCGTTTGCATGGTATTCCGGAGAATATCGTTTCTGACAGAGGGACCCAATTCGTGTCTAGATTTTGGCGGGCATTCTGTGCTAGGATGGGCATAGATTTGTCTTTTTCGTCTGCTTTCCATCCTCAGACTAATGGCCAGACCGAGCGGACTAATCAGACCTTGGAGACATATTTGAGGTGTTTTGTGTCTGCGGATCAGGATGATTGGGTTGCTTTTTTGCCTTTGGCGGAGTTCGCCCTCAATAATCGGGCCAGCTCTGCCACCTTGGTGTCCCCGTTTTTCTGTAATTCGGGGTTTCATCCTCGATTTTCCTCCGGTCAAGTGGAATCTTCGGATTGTCCTGGAGTGGATGCTGTGGTGGAGAGGTTGCATCAGATTTGGGGGCAGGTGGTGGACAATTTGAAGTTGTCCCAGGAGAAGACTCAGCTTTTTGCCAACCGCCGTCGTCGTGTTGGTCCTCGGCTTTGTGTTGGGGACTTGGTGTGGTTGTCTTCTCGTTTTGTCCCTATGAGGGTTTCTTCTCCTAAGTTTAAGCCTCGGTTCATCGGCCCGTACAAGATATTGGAGATTCTTAACCCTGTGTCCTTCCGTTTGGACCTCCCTGCATCCTTTTCGATTCATAATGTTTTTCATCGGTCATTGTTGCGCAGGTATGAGGTACCAGCTGTGCCTTCCGTTGAGCCTCCTGCTCCGGTGTTGGTTAAGGGTGAGTTGGAGTACGTTGTGGAAAAGATCTTGGACTCTCGTGTTTCCAGACGGAAACTCCAGTATCTGGTCAAATGGAAGGGATACGGTCAGGAGGATAATTCTTGGGTCACTGCCTCTGATGTTCATGCCTCCGATCTTGTCCGTGCCTTTCATAGGGCTCATCCTGATCGCCCTGGTGGTTCTGGTGAGGGTTCGGTGCCCCCTCCTTGAGGGGGGGGTACTGTTGTGAAATTGGATTCTGGGCTCCCCCGGTGGCCACTTGTGGAATTTAACTTGTGTGCATCATCCCCTCTGTTCACCTGCTCCTATCAGGATGTGGGAGTCGCTATATAACCTTGCTCCTTTGTCAGTTTCATGCCGGTCAACAATGTAATCAGTAGCCTTTCTGTGCTTGTTCCTGCTACTAGACAACTCCCAGCTAAGTTGGACTTTTGTCCTTGTGTGTTTTTGCATTTTGTTCCTGTTCACAGCTGCTGTTTCGTTACTGTGTCTGGAAAGCTCTTGTGAGCGGAAATTGCCACTCTGGTGTTATGAGTTAATGCTAGAGTCTTAAAGTAATTTCTGGATGGTGTTTTGATAGGGTTTTCTGCTGACCATGAAAGTGCCCTTTCTGTCTTCATGCTATCTAGTAAGCGGACCTCGATTTTGCTAAACCAATTTTCATACTACGTTTGTCATTTCATCTTAAATCTTAAATTACACCTTGTGTATCATATAAACCCCTTAAAAATCTAAATTTTATTAAATATATTTATATAAAAATGCCACTTCCCAGTGAGAACAAAATTGATAATAACAGACCTACTGAGTGCACCTGTCCTAATAGCCTAACCCTACACTCCCCTACTATCCCTTCCTAGCCTGTGGAGGTTGGCACCCTGATAGATGTTTTGGCGCCCCCACTCCGCGACGGCTATCGCCTGCTGGCCCTATAAAGTCACTAACCAGCTAAAGGCGAGAAAACAAAAAGCAATAGAAGAGATGAAGGAAGAGCAAAAAGAGACTAAGGTGCACATATAATGCTAATAACCTCCCTAGATGGCGTCCCATACAGGACAATATATAAAGTCACTCAAAATGCACATATGGTCATTGTCACACATAATAGCTGAGATGAACCCATATAGAGAGACAATAGGACATAAATGGGAGGAAAAAGCATAAACACAGATGACCTGGTTCAGTCCAAATTAATTAAATGCCATGCATGGCCAACTTACTGGCAAATATATACACAGTTATAATAAATACATGTATAGACATCCACAGGTACGGACTGGGGCTGAAATTCAACCCTGGCATTTGAAATCATACAGGCCCATGTTGTCCCCGTCCCCATGAACCAGAAGGAATATATTACTAATATTACCCTGGATGGAGGAATGGAAGACTTACTGCAGGACCATGGCCTAATGATTCCCGTGGCCTGATGTGGTAAGTGACTGAGTCTGCAACTTTGTGCTCCATCACAACTCCTAACAGTATGGGTATCTTGAGAACACCGACTCTGTTAACAATGTAGCAGACAAGGCAGCCCACAACCAGAGAGGCCCTCCTGGCATTTGCCAGAATTGCCAGATGGCCAGTCTGGCCCTGGACATCCAGACAATACCCTTACGCCTGTCAGCGCATAAAGTAAAATGGTATACAAATGCCTATAGATGATAAGCGATCGTCAGTGTCTATATTCATGCATGGAACACTGGACTAAAAAAAGGTAAACCATAACAAAAACAGCCAGTGAAGGGGATATTGTCCCCCAAAAAACAGAACACTTAGCTGTCAGTCAAAAGACGCCCCGACACGTTTCCCCGTCATACGGTTCCTCAGGGGGCACAAACAGATGTGATGAACCGGAGGTCAGTGATGCAGGTGCCCTGATACCGGGACAGAGGGACGAGGTCTGTCGGCATTTGTATACCATTTTACTTTATGCGCTGACAGGCGTAAGGGTATTGTCTGGATGTCTGTTGTGAAATTGGATTCTGGGCTCCCCCGGTGGCCACTTGTGGAATTTAACTTGTGTGCATCATCCCCTCTGTTCACCTGCTCCTATCAGGATGTGGGAGTCGCTATATAACCTTGCTCCTTTGTCAGTTTCATGCCGGTCAACAATGTAATCAGTAGCCTTTCTGTGCTTGTTCCTGCTACTAGACAACTCCCAGCTAAGTTGGACTTTTGTCCTTGTGTGTTTTTGCATTTTGTTCCTGTTCACAGCTGCTGTTTCGTTACTGTGTCTGGAAAGCTCTTGTGAGCGGAAATTGCCACTCTGGTGTTATGAGTTAATGCTAGAGTCTTAAAGTAATTTCTGGATGGTGTTTTGATAGGGTTTTCTGCTGACCATGAAAGTGCCCTTTCTGTCTTCATGCTATCTAGTAAGCGGACCTCGATTTTGCTAAACCTATTTTCATACTACGTTTGTCATTTCATCTTAAATCACCGCCAATATATGTGGGGGCCTCTGTCTGCCTTTTGGGAAAATTTCTCTAGAGGTGAGCCAGGACTGTCTTTTCCTCTGCTAGGATTAGGTAGTTCTCCGGCTGGCGCTGGGCATCTAGGGATAAAAAAACGTAGGCATGCTACCCGGCCACTTCTAGTTGTGCGGCAGGTTTAGTTCATGGTCAGTATAGTTTCCATCTCCCAAGAGCTAGTTCTCATATATGCTGGGCTATGTTCTCTCGCCATTGAGAATCATGACAGATGTCTATACATGTATTTATTATAACTGTGTATATATTTGCCAGTAAGTTGGCCATGCATGGCATTTAATTAATTTGGACTGAACCAGGTCATCTGTGTTTATGCTTTTTCCTCCCATTTATGTCCTATTGTCTCTCTATATGGGTTCATCTCAGCTATTATGTGTGACAATGACCATATGTGTATTTTGAGTGACTTTATATATTGTCCTGTATGGGACGCCATCTAGGGAGGTTATTAGCATTATATGTGCACCTTAGTCTCTTTTTGCTCTTCCTTCATCTCTTCTATTGCTTTTTGTTTTCTCGCCTTTAGCTGGTTAGTGACTTTATAGGGCCAGCAGGCGATAGCCGTCGCGGAGTGGGGGTGCCAAAACATCTATCAGGGTGCCAACCTCCACAGGCTAGGAAGGGATAGTAGGGGAGTGTAGGGTTAAGCTATTAGGACAGGTGCACTCAGTAGGTCTGTTATTATCAATTTTGTTCTCACTGGGAAGTGGCATTTTTATATAAATATATTTAATAAAATTTAGATTTTTAAGGGGTTTATATGATACACGTTTTGATTTTCCCTTTGCTCTATTATTCTACTTTATGTTTCTATTAATGCCACCTTGCTATTGTAAGGTGACATTAAGCCAGATTAATAATGGAGAGGCGTCAATTATGTCACCTATTCATTATTAATCCAATTGTTTGAAAGGGTTAATAAACACACACACATATGATTTAAAAGTATTTTAATGAAATAAACACACAGGTTGTTGTAATAATTTATTGCTCTCTCAATCCATTTGCAGGCCCTCGCTTGGCAAAATAATAAACGCACAAGATACATACCTTCTGATGTCCGATCACGTCCCACGAGGTAATCCATCTGAAGGGGTTAACTAATATTACAGGCACGAGCTGCGATAAACCACTCGCTCGTGCCTGTAATCCCCGGGTGCAGAAAGGAAAGCAGTGATCTATACTTACATTGAGTCGCGGTGATGCGCCCCTGCTGGATGTTCTCATGAACTGCAGCCTGGGAACTTTTTCCCACGCTCCAGGTCATATGAGGACATCCACCAGGGGGCGCATCACCGCGACTGAAGGAAATGTAGGTCATTGACCTACATTTCATTCATTCGCCGGGGATTACAGGCACGGAGCACAGCTGCATTTGCAGGGCTCCTGCTTGTAAATTATTTTAACCCCTTCAGATGGATTACATCGTTGGACGTGACGGTTCAGCTGAGGGTATGTATCTTGTGCGTTTATTATTTTGCCAAGTGAGGGCCTGCAAATGGATTGAGAGAGCAATAAATTATTAAAACAACCGCTGTGTTTATTTCATTAAAATACTTTTAAATCGTGTGTGTGTGTGTGTGTGTGTGTGTGTGTTTTTTAACCCTTTCATACAATTGGATTAATAATGGATAGGTGTCATAATTGACGCCTCTCCATTATTAATCTGGCTTAATATCACCTTACAATAGCAAGGTGGCATTAACCCTTCATTACTCCATATCCCACCGCTACACGGGAGTGGGAAGAGAGTGGCCAAGTGCCAGAATAGGCGCATCTTCCAGATGTGCCTTTTCTGGGGTGGCTGGGGGCAGATGTTTTTAGCCACAGGGGGCCAATAACTATGGACCCTCTCCTGGCTATTAATATCTGCCATCAGTCACTGGCTTTACCATTCTGGCGGAGAAAATTGCGCGGGAGCCCACGCCAATTTTTTCCGCCATTTAACCCTTTATTTTAGCAGCTACAGTGCTGAAATTTTGCACATACACACTACTAACATTAGTAGTGTGGAATATGCAAAAAAAATGGGGATATGAGATGGTTTACTGTATGTAAACCATGTCTCATATCCTGTCGGGTTTGTGCAGGAGAAATGAAAAGCCGGCAATTGAATTACCGGCTTATCACAGATATCGCGCTGAATGAAATATAAATGCAGAATATATATATATGTGTCTCAATGACATATATATATATATATATATATATATATATATATATATATATATATATATATATATATATATACTGTATATATGTTTTCCCGAACATTTGAGCACATAAATCCATTAGATGTCGGTTTTGCAAGCCTGCGCGAAAATCTCGCAGTACGGATGCCATACGGATTACATACGGAGGATGCCATGCGCAAAATACGCTGACACACCCTGACTACGGATCAATATTTTGGGAACATTTCTCCGTATTATGGCCGTAGTACGGATGTATAATACGTGGCGTATTGTCTTACGCCAAGTGTGACGCTGGCCTTATGCTGAGTACCTTGAGCCCCTAGGTGCTTTACAGAAGTTTATTATGTTGAGCCATGAAAATAAAAAAATCATATTTTTTCCACAAAAATGTTGTTTTAGCCACAATTCTTTTATTTTCACAAGGGTAAGAGGATAAAACGCACCATAAAATGTATGGTGCAAATTCTCCTGAGTACGCCAATATCCAAAATGCGGAGGAAAACTACTGTTTCTGCACACAGTAGGGCTGGGAATAGAAGGAGTGACATTTTGGAACACAAATTTTGATGGAATTTTCTGCAGGCGTGAAGTCATGTTTGGAGAGCCCCTGGTGTAGTTAAACAGTGCAAACCCCCCACAAGTGATCCCATTTTGGAAACTTGACCCCTCAAGGTATTTTTCTAGATGTGTGGTGAGCACTTTGAACCCTCATATGCTCCACAAAAGTTAATAATTTTGAGCCATGATAAGAAAAAAATCATTTATTTTCCACCAAAATGTTCTTTTAGCTCCAAATTATATATTTTCCCAAGATCACAGGGGGAAATGGACCTCAAAATGTGTTGTGCAATTTATCCTGAGTACACCCCAATACCTCATATGTGGGGTAAGCATGTCTTGAATTTTGTTACAGATTTGGAATGTTCTCCTGAGTATACATTGTTAACCTAAGACATTGCCCCCTGTATTCTTCGATTCCCCATAGTTTAACACTCTTTGCTATCAGGGATCAATTGGAAAGATACTCGGGTTATACGTCCAAACTGCTTGAGAACATCATCTGTGTAGTGGAGTTTTTGTTGAAAAACAATTATTTTATGTTCATGAAAAACTTTTTTTCCAAGTGTAGGCTTGTGCAATGGGGGCTAAATTTAGCGCCTCATTGGAAATTATTTTTATGAACTGGTTCGAGGATCAATATATCTATAATGATCTTAATCCTTTTTTGGAGAATATTTATGTATACTTTCACAACATAGATGATGTCCTGGTGGTCTGGAGGGTTGACCCCTGTAAAATAGTTTCCTTTGTAGAATATCTCACCAACAACCCCTGCAACATGTCATTTAACTTTTTAACCAATCCATTAACCATTTTGTTCCTGGATCTCAGTTTAACAGGTGATCCAGACAAAAAACGTTACCTGTAGTTTATTCAGAAAACCTAACTCTGGTAACTCTCTGCTACTCTGCTATGCCACTAGTAATCATCCCAAGCATATAATTGATAACATCTCAAGCATTGTTGTTCATCACAGGAACTTTATGATATGGAATGTAAGAAAATTGAAAAAAAGGTTTTTAACAGGGGTTATAAAAATTCCACCCAGATTTTGGCAAAGAAAAAAGCTGCTCCAAAAAGTATAGAATACCTCTTACAAAGTAATAGATCCAGTTTAGAGTCCACTAGTTCCCAGATTGTTTTTTCTACAACCAATATGGTCAAATTATTTCCATCATAAAAAAGTACTTACCGATTTTAAATACTGACCCTGTAGTGAAAAAAATATTGGAAAATGGGGTAAGATTTGTTTCAAATAAGGGTCTAACTAATGTACTGTCTCAAAGTCATGAATAGGGTTAATTTCAATACAGCAGATCAAACAAATTAGATGGCAATAGTGATGAGCGAGTATACTCGTTGCTTGGGTGGTCTCCGAGTATTTATGACTGGCCGGAGATTAAGTTTTCTTTGCCTCAGCAGCATGATTTACAGCTAATAGCCAGCTTGATTACATGTGGGGATTACCTAGCAACCAGGCAACCACCACATGTACTCAGCCTGCCTTTTAGCTGTAAATCATTCAGCTGCCGTGATAAAAACTAAATCTCCAAACACTAACAAATACTCAGAGGTCACCTGAGTGTGCTCGGGAAAACCCGAGCAACGAGTACACTCGCTCATCACTAGTTGGCAACTAATGGTTCCTATCGGTGCATCCACAAAACATGTGGAACTTGCAGTTATATAAGCAATAACAAATAGTTTGTTTCTTATCAAACAGGAGAAACTTTTTAAATTAAATAAATGATGAATTGTGGGAGCACATATTTAGTGTACCTTATCTCATATGAGAAATGCAGAGTCCAGTATGTTGGGTCCACCACCAGAACACTGCACAAATGGTTATCAGAACACATATATGATGCACAAAACCGTACAACGCACAGTTTGTCTGGTGCTTCAAAGCACTTTCTGCACCTTCACTCCGGCAATGTGTCTGATTTAAAAATTAATGCAATCAAAAAAATAAATATGAGACACCCTGAGGGGGTGACACAGTGCATGAAATGCATAAAAAAGAAGCAAGCTGGATTCTGTGGTTAAACACTAGAGCTCCCTTAGTTTTGAATAAAAAACTGACTTAAGTTATTTTTTATTAGTTTTTTCTCAGAATTTAATTTTTGACATATAGAAACAATGTTTAAGATACTGCTCTAAAGTTCCCAATTTTGTGTTTTTTCTTTTTTGATCAACACCTTGTCTGAAAGTATGGAGTTTCCTATATGTGTGGTGCACCTTATTGATTGGTATGTTTATAACATTGATTACTCATCAACTGATTTACAAATGTCATTTCCTCTCCTGAGCAGGATATCAAGTCAGGGGTTTTGTTGTTTACTCATATGATTAAGACCCATACATGGGTTGAAACACGTAATTTTTCATGCTCATGTGGGACTAGCTATCCCTTTCTGTCTTGATCTCTAAATATGATTTTAAGAGGATTTGAACAAAGGAAAAGTTTAAAAAAAAAAATCAAGAAGATGTGCTAGATAATTTGGATTAATTTTGCATGTGGGCTTGAATGCCATTCCTTGCACCATAGTGGATAACTGCACTTGCTGTGGACAATTTCAAGCGTGAGCTGATAAACTTTTCTTTATATCCCATATGTGGCTGTACAGTCTTGTTTAGCCATATGGCTAGACTCGGGAGGGATGGAGCGCTATTTTCCTCCTGGAGTGTAGATTTTGCTAGGTTTGTGGACTCCATATACAGAGGCTCTAAGTGCTAGAAGAGCAGAATACCCCTCAAGTGACTCCATTTTGGAAATTATACACCTTTGAGATTTTATCTACATGTGTAATGATGATTTTAACTTCATGGTTTTCTTGAGCCAAGCAGCAGTGGACGTTGCTGAGTGAAAATTGCAAACTGCCATTGTTCGTGCCCATATGTTGTAGTTTCCAGTAAATTGCATTCACCAGTATGTTGTGGTTCTAAGTTCATGCTTCTGGAGATATGCACATGTAAATTAGGCAGACTGTCATCGCTAAAGAAATTCCAAACATGTGGACACAATGTGGTTTAGCCATACTGTGGGGTTCAGAAGGAAGGGGGCATTTGGATTTGGGAGTACAGAATTTGTTTTGAGGAGCGAGGAGCCATAGTGCTTTTCCGGAGCCTTTGAGCTACCAGTAACGTGGAAAGCCCCTATGTTTCCTTTAACAGATGACAGATCTTTTTTGTGGATTGATTGAAGCTTTTGTAAGGAACATTTTACATAACATTTGTGATCACATTTATCCAGCTCTCTACGCTGAGCTCTTACATCGAGTTTACATCAAAATCTCTATGTGACGTGATTCAGATGAGCCCCCAGGGATTCATTCACCATAATGCAGCAGCAAAGATGCTCTGAACTCCATCTGGCCTCTATTCAGCAATGACATTCTTTTTAGAGGTGTACAAAACTGTGGTCGACTGCGCTTTTATAAGATTTACAAGGAAACAGCGGTGTGATCGTTCAACGTAGAGCACAGGATAAATGTGAGACGAGCATCACTGCAATCTTTGGGAGGCAGAATGATCAAATCAACAGCAGATAAAGAATTGGTTTTATTTCTTTTTGATGCCATATAAGTAATTAGAAGACTTTATTCTTCCTGCCAGTATGATTGCAGCTATACTACATTGATATTGTTTTTTTCATGCTTGGCTGCTTTCACACGAAGAGACACTTTTTATTGCAAGAAATAGTATTTGCATTACCATATTTTGATAGCTATAATATTTCCACATTATTGCTGACACAGTCATGTGAGGGCTTGCTTTTTGCAGGTTGAGTTTAAGTATTTATTGGGATAATTTTTTGCCACATGACATGTTTTGATCACGTTCTATTCCAAATTTTTTGAGGCTAAATGAACAAAAACCAGCAATTCAGGAATTATTTTTTTTAGTTCTTTTTATGCCGATCCATGTGTAGCAAAATTGATAAAGCAGCTTTATTCTTTGTGTCCGTACAATTACAGCGATACCTCATTTATATCTTTTTTATGTTTTGGCGCTTTTACACAATAAAAGCTATTGTAGTGAAGAAATAATTATTTTTGGATTGCTTTATTCTGAGAGCAACAACTTTTTTATTTTTTCACTGACGGAGCTGTGTTGCAGATTATTTTTTGCAGGACAAGATGATTTTTTTTAGAAGTATAATTTTTATGTAGATTGGTCTTTTTCATTATGTTTCATTTCACTTTTTGTTCGATGATATGATGATGAAGCATAGTTTTTGCCTCATTTTTTATTTTTTCATGGTGTTCACTGGAGGGGTTAACCAGTGGAACAGTTTTATAGGTGGGGTCATTCTGGACGTGGTGATACCAAATATGTGTAGTTTTTTATTTTTATTAGATTTTTTTACATAAATAAATGTATTTATTGGATTACTATTTTTTTCTTTTTTTCTTTATTTTGTGATTTTTTTTTTTTTTTATATTCTTACAAATTTTATTAACTTTTTTAAACTTTCTTACATTGTCCCAGGATGGACCATCAACTGTATAATGACAGATCGCTGATCTAATTCTCTGCAATGCTTCTGCACTGCAGAGCAATAGAATGCCTCCTTCCTGCAATCTTACATGCAGGAAGGAGGCATGTCGGCACGTGCTCTCAGCATGAGTTGACAGGCCACCATTAGTGATGAGCGAGTGTACTCGTTGCTCGGGTTTTCCCCGAGCACGCTCGGGTGACCTCCGAGTATTTGTTAGTGTTTGGAGATTTCGTTTTCATCACGGCAGCTGAATGATTTACAGCTATTAGCCAGGCTGAGTACATGTGGGGGTTGCCTGGTTGCTAGGTAATCCCCACATGTAATCAAGAAAGCTAGTAGCTGTAAATCATGCTGCTTAGGTGATGAAAACTTAATCTCTGAACAGTCATAATGAATCAGAGACCACCCGAGCGTGCTCGGGAAAGCCCGAGCAACGAGTACACTCGCTCATCACTAGACACCATCTCTGGGTGACCCCGGGGCCATATTAGGACCCTGGATCACCATGGCGACCATGAACACAACGCGATTGCACTACGCTGTACCAATGGGAGGACAAAGGAACTCACTCCCTCTGCAATGCCTCATGATGTTGCTGTTACTACAGGGTGTCAGCTCTCACATAGAGCTGACACCCGCACTCTATTGGGGTGGCGCTCAGCATGAGTCCGCATGATCACAGCGTCACATATATATGACGGTTTCCGGGAAGGTGTTAAATTCCACTAGACTGTTGGTTGTTTAAAACACATATAGTGGCAAAAGGACCAAGCAGTTGTTGCTGTTCTAACATACAGAAACCTAGGCATAACCTAAAAGGATCAAACTATAGGCTAAACTGTTCCATCTTTATCATTTAGGCTCCTTTATATGAGAGGTCTGAAATGGAAGCCATATCACAAATGTGGATATATTCTAAAGGCTCCAACTTTTGAGACTTTGAATGAGTTGTATTCCCAAGAAAAGCAGTTAATGAGAGTTTAATAAATATAAGAAGTGCTTAAACAGTGGTTGTTATAAATTAGCCTATAGAATGATCCATCTAAGGCAGAAGCAGCCCTGCCAAAAAGAACAACTAAATATGTGTAGAAAAGTGATTTTCTTTTATTGTGTAAACTATTTAAATACACCAATCACTATTTAATGGTCTGTAAGCAATAAGGAGAACTTGATGGGTCTTTATTTGCAATTAAATTGTGCAATTACCACATAGTAAATCTTATCCCATATAAAATAAGGCATACATTTTTCTCCTGTGAAGGAAGGAAGTAATGCAGCATAATCAGGTCATGAATTTTGGAAAATTCAATACCTTATTTTATACTTGGAAACACAATCACAGACTAATTTGAACTTGACAGAATGCTCCTAAAGTAATTTATAATACATGAAATCAATAGGAACTTTTAATGTTTTGTTAGAAACAATTTTTGTTATCCTTTGTTTGTGACCAAGAGGAATTTATTTTTAATTTTGCTATCTATTGCCAAACCAGCTTAATAAATATACTGAGTGCAACAATATCTGACAGAAATTTCTGTTTTGTACAGCTGACATGTGCGCGCAATAAGCGCGAGCGGAATCGCGATCCGACCGCGCCCATTAACTAGTTAAATGCCGCTGTCAAGCGCTGACAGCGGCATTTAACTAGCGCTCCCGGCCGCGCGGCCGGGACTGCTCGCACTGCTGACCCCGGTCACATGATCGGGGGTCAGCAGTGCATTGCCATAACAACCAGAGGTCTCCTTGAGACCTCTATGGTTGTTGATGGCCGAATGCTTTGAACGCCACCCTGTGGTTGGCGTTCAAAGTACACGACCATTTCTACTGCATAGAGGTGATCTGTACTTCACCTCTATGTAGCAGAGGCGATCGTGTAGTGCATGCTTCTAGCCTCCTATGGAGGCTATTGAAGCATGCCAAAATTTAAAAAAAAAATGTTCAAAAATATAAAAAAAATAAAAAATATATAAAAGTTTAAATCACCCCCCTTTCGCCCCAATCAAAATAAAGCAATTAAAAAAAAATCATGGTATCGCCGCGTTCAGAATCGCCCGATCTATCAATAAAAATAAAGGATTAACCTGACCGCTAAATGGCTTAGCAAGAAAAAAAATCAAAACGCCAAAATTACGTTTTTTTGGTCGCCGCGACATTGCATTAAAATGCAATAACGGGCGATCAAAAGAACATATCTGCACCAAAATGGTATCATTAAAAATGCCAGCTTGGCACGCAAAAAATAAGCCCTCACCTGACCCCAGATCACGAAAATTGGAGACGCTACGGGTATTGGAAAATGGCGCAATTTTTTCTTTTTTTTTGCAAAATTTTGAATTTTTTTCCACCACTTAGATAAAAAATAACCTAGACATGTTAGGTGTCTATGAACTCGTAATGACCTGTAGAATCATAAAGGCAGGTCAGTTTTAGCATTTGGTGAACCTAGCAAAAAAGCCAAACAAAAAACAAGTGTGAGATTGCACTTTTTTTGCAATTTCATCACACTTGGAATTTTTTTCCCATTTTCTGTTACATGGCATGGTAAAACCAATGATATTGTTCAAAATTACATCTCGTCCCGCAAAAAATAAGCCCTCACATGGCCATATTGATGGAAAAATAAAAAAGTTATGGTTCTGGGAAGGAGGGGAGCGAAAAACGAAAACGAAAAATCGGAAAAAGCTCCGGGGGTGAAGGGGTTAAATAATATTTTATATGTCTTACTAAAAAAATAAAACAACATAATTAACTAAGAACATAAAATTCATGGCAAAATGTTAGTGAGGAACTCTGACAGTGACAGCCGGGTGGTTTATGTATATCCCCAGCCTGGACTGGCGATATATATCCCCCCTCACTGGGAGCACCTCAATAACTCGTACCTATAAGGGAAGCCTTTCCGGTGACTATTTGCCCTTGGTGCAATTCCTTGACTGATTTGGGGTAAGTGGTGGAGCCAGAGAGCCGATCCCTGCTGGGTCATTCTCTCCCCTGCCCAGAGGTGAGTAAAGTTGACACACCTCTTCCCCTATGCGATCCGTCACAAATGGCTATCCTTATAAATCAGTTGAATTACCTTTTTTATCCTATATTAATGCACCAGGTAGTACATAAGCAGCACACTCTCTTGACTCCTAAACAAACTGTAAACTGTAGCTTTCTGATTTCCTAAATTGCTCAGCATGTCTATCAGGTAATTCAATGCTAAGCTATAAGATACTTTCTATCTATTATTCATTGTGCGCTTTCAAAGGATGCATACATTATTTATTTTACATATAATTAACTGTTTATTGTTTGAATATTATGTTCATTTTAGTGGTCTGCGACTTTTGGATCTTTAGCTTTTAAAGGAGTATTCTAGTAGAATATGACAGTCTGCATCTCTTATGCCATTGCAGGACTTAAAGTGGTCCTACAACATCACAGGTTGCAGACCAATTATTTAAATGTAAGAGAAACAAACTTTTGCATACAGTATAACATGTAAAGTTTAAAGAGGCTCCCCAAATTCAAAAAAGCAGAATGCACAAATTAAAATGTTAAGGGACCATTTCGATATAATAAATTTGGTGCAAAATAATTATTTCAGGAATGGTTAAAAAAGTAATTAACTTTTCTCACTCCTCTCCACACCTATCCCACTAATACCGAATTAGACTCCTCTTACTCTTTCTTCATTCTGCTTTTTCTGTGCTCCAGGCTTATGGAGCACCACTGCTGACTAGTCACTTCATGGCAACATGAGGCACAAGCAGGAATGATCAGACCCATGGATGTTCAGGGAGGGTCCAAACATCCAGCAGTTACCACCCTTTCATCTGTGTGACAGCATGAGAAGTGCAAACTCTAACTGGCAGTAACCTTACTGAAGTCACAGCTGTTCACAGCCAGTGGGTATTGTGGTTCCCACACTGTCACACAGAGGACAACGTGTAAACTGCAGCTGTGACTGGTTGTGAACAGGTTACCACTAGGGTTGAGCGACCTTTACCTTTATAAGATCGGGTCGGGTTTCACGAAACCCGACTTTTTCAAAAGTCGGGTCGAGTGAAATTGGCCGATCCTATAAAAAAGTCGGGGTCGGGGTCGGCCGAAACTCGAAACCCAATGCAGTGCATTGGGTTTCCAATGGTTCCCAGGGTCTGAAGGAGCGGAAACTCTCCTTCAGGCCCTGGGATCCATATTTAAGTGTAAAATAAAGAATTAAAATAAAAAATATCGCTATACTTACCCTCTGACGGGCCCTGGTACTAACCGGGAACCTTCCTTCCTTAGAATCAGCCTTCCAGGACCTTGCGGTGATGTCACGGTGACGTCGCGGCTTGTGATTGGTCGCGTGGCCGCCCATGTGACCGCTGCGCGACCAATCACAAGCCGCGACGTCACCGCAAGGTCCTGGAAGGCTGATTCTAAGGAAGGAAGGCTGCCGGAAAGAAGCAGGGCATGTCCGAGGGTGATTATATACCTAATAGGAATATAACCCTCGGCTTCGTTCCGGCAGCCTTCCTTCCTAAGAATCAGCCCTTCCAGGACCTACGGTGACGTCACGGTGACGTCGCGGCTTGTGATTGGTCGCGCAGCGGTCACATGGGCGGCCGCGCGACCAATCACAAGCCGCGACATCACCGCGACGTCACCGCAAGGTCCTGGAAGGCTGATTCTAAGGAAGAAAGGTTCCCGGTTAGTACCAGGGCCCGTCAGAGGGTAAGTATAGCGATATTTTTTATTTTAATTCTTTATTTTACACTTCAATCTGAATTCCGATACCAATTCCCGATATCTTAAACATATCGGGAATCGGTATCGGAATTCCGATTCCAGATTCAGAAGATCGCCGACTTCATGGCCGACCCCACACAGGGGTCGGGTCGGGTTTCATGAAACCCGACTTTGCCAAAAGTCGGCGACTTCTGAAAATTGCCGACCCGTTTCGCTCAACCCTAGTTACCACTGGTCAGGCATCAGCTGATAACTACTACTCTCATTATACATCTGGGCTTGCTGATAGCTGCGAGAGCAGGTGATGATGAAGAGAGTATTCACCAACCGGCGCCTGTGCATAGTAAAATATGTCAGTGTGATGTAGAATTAGTGCAACGCATATGTAGATTAATGTACATGTATTTAACTAATAAATAAAGGAATACAAAAATTATGTGGAGTCCCCCTTATTTTTGACAATCAGCTGAGGGAAAGCAGACAGCTGGGTGCTGGTATTATTCTGGGAAGGTGGTCAATGAACATGGAGCTTCACAGGCTATTAATATTAGCTCATAGCTGTCTAAGTAGCCTTTACTGATTATTAAACAGGAGGACCCAAGAAAAATTATATTGGGTCCCATTATTTTAATAACCAGCAAAGACTAAGCACATGGCTGAGAGCTGATATTAATAGGCTGGGAAGTGGCCATGGATAATTGTCCCTTCCCAGACTACTAAAACCAGCACTCAGAAGCCCCAGAAATGGCACATACATTAAATATGTGCCATTTCTGGTGCTTAGCCTCATCTCTTCCTGCTTGTCCTGGTGCTTAAGAAAGTTGAGTAATGGTTTTGGGGTTGATGTTAGCTGTGTAATATCTGCTGGCATCAAACCGAGGGATTTTTAATGGAGAGGTGTCTATCAGACACCCTCATTACCAACTCCATAGTCAAAAGTAATAAACACACACACAGAACAATCTTTTAATTGTACAAAAAAATCTCTGAACCATTTATTACCTTTAAAAAATAATCCAAAGGGGTCCACTGTACATCCTTCCATCATCCCACGATGATCCTCAACTCTGCTACATACGGATGCACTACTGAGCAGTGACGTCAGTAATGTAACCTCAGCACAACAACAACACACTGACTGTAGTGCGTGAATGTGGTTACTCTGATGAACTCTGACGCTAGTATGGTGAAGTCACTCTCTGACAACTGCACGCCATTGAATTTATGTTGGCTGGCCACAGGGCTGTTTAAATGTGCACTATGGTTACTTTTAATGAATATTAATTTTCATCATTTCACTGCATGATGGCATTCACTTGTTGTATTTTTTGATTATTCTTATTAATTTAATTATATGGTCAATTTTTAACATGCTTGTATATGCACTTATTATATTATATTAATTGCCACTTGGTATTTATTATTTGTTTTTTCACATTTCACATAGAGTAGCTATCGGTATTATTTCTTGCTACATTAATTGTGCATAATGATTCTTTTAAAAAATATATTTATTTATTTTTATTAGTGTAATATTTATATATTTTTATATTTTTTTACTGTTCCGTCTGGTATTTCTTGTCCCCCTGTCACACTTTAATTTTTATATTGTTTATGTTATTAACTTTTTTAATATAAAAATCTTTTTGAAACATCAATTTTTCCTGCAAGAAAAGTATGCTTCCCTTTAGGCATTGGGTGTAATCACGTATTAATAATTGTCAATAAAGTGATATATGTCTTTTAATAATTTTTTTTAATACTTTTTTGGATGCTATAGTAATGGAGAGGCATCTATAAGACACCTATCCATTACTGACCCCATAGTGAAATAGTATGAAAACACAGACACACAGAATTAAGTCCTTTATTTGAAATAATGACATAGACTCCTTTAATATTCTTAATTAAACCATACTTACTGAGTGCCTAATCCAGCGATACAAACGTCTCCTGCAACAAAAATAAAATAGGAAACCACAATATTCCTCATCTGCCCGCAAAGAAAATAATCCATAATGTCCCACGACAATCCTGATCACTTTGAGAGCAGTCACATCAGTGATGTCACTGCTCTCATAAACAGCTGGTGATACACTGACAGAAGGTAATTGCTCCCACTGTGTGTCACTGAGCCACCATGAGAGAGTTCACTGGAGTTCATCATCTGATCAGCTCTGGTGATCTCCCTTATGGCACCACTGCCATGTGGGAAAGTTCTCACACAGCAGTGCCGTAAGTGAGAGCACCGGAGGTGATGAACTCCTGTGAATTCTCATGGCAACTCAGTGATACACTGCAGGAGCAATTATCTCCTGTCAATATATCACCGGCAGCAGGGTAGAGCAGTAAAATCTCACGATGTGACTGTTCTACACATGAGATCGCTGTAGGACACTCAGGATTACGTGGACTATGGCAGACAGGTGAGTATATATTGGTTTATTATTTTACATTATTTCTAGGAGACGAGAGCATTAGGGATTAGGTGTTAAGGTGAGAATATATATTTTTTTATTTTTTGTGAATGTGTATGTAATTTAACTTTATTTTTTCACTGTGAGCACAGGCACCGGCTGATGAAACTACTTCTCCCATCAGCAGCACCTGCTGTCACTGTTATCAGTGACAGCAGACATAGCCTGATGGGAGCAGTGGTCTCATTGGCCCATGCCAGCTTTTTATCGCAGGTTACTGCGTGGGATCACACTGACATCTGTCAGCATGATCCTGCAGTGCTCTAACCGACAGTACCGGTGGTAGCATTACTGCAGGTGACAGTCACAGCTGCGGTGTCACGTTGACCTCTAACAGCATGACCCCGCAGCTCTATAAACGACGATCTTACCGGCTGTTGCGTTACCACTGATAAGGACCACCGAGCTGGTGTTTCCCACGCTGTCACACAGATGACAGCATGGGAAACACCAAAGATGGTAAAAAGCAATACAAAAACTCAGCAAATCCGCAAATATTTTTATACCTGTGTTTATGCTGCGGATTTGACTTACTCAATTGAAGCCAATGGGTGCAGAAACAAAAAATGAATTGACATGCTGCAGAAAAAAAAACACACTGCAAATACTCACGGAAATTTACTGATCATGTGCTCAACACTTTAGGATTGGCATTGAATTAACTTGCATAGTATTCTATTGCATTCTTGGACCATTTCCGCGTGGAAAAAAGCAGCGAAAATGCATAAAAAAGGCATTGTTTGCACATAGCCTTACTGTATATCCGTATGTAGCAGTATGGTGTTTTAATTTTTAATCATTACATGTTAATTGAAGGCTAAAGAGTAGATTCATCTTAATATCTCCATTGTATAACTTCGTGAAATGCTTTAAGAACTTTCACATTTAACAGTATTTATGTAACATGGGTACGTGTATTGATTACCATTAAAACTTTTAATTTAAACTACTTAAATATTATTAATAGTAGTGCACTTATGTTTTCTGTATTTAACTGTGGATTGGTATATTCCCTGTTGCAAAATGCAACATAATAACTAAGTGGTCTAGGAAAATCAATGATTTTTATTACAACAGTCTTTGAAAATTCAATATTCATTTTTTATTTAATGCAATTTGGTGTACTCGATTACATCTCCATCATATGATCTTTCTTGTACTGGATAGAACTCTATACATATTATTAGACAATTATCATAATTTTGGTTTTGAAAACTTGCTTGTGATATGAAGTTTTAAACAAAACAACTTTTGTAATTTTTTTGTTAAAGGTAATTTGTCATGTAAAAAAATGCTATTAAGCTGCAGATATGGGGTAAATCTGCAGGTTAATACCATTCTGAAGCTGCCCGGTGCCCACAATGACAGCTGAACAGCCGAGAGGAAATTAATTTGACTCCACATGGCAACCTCAGGCTTTCAGTCATAAGAGTGATGCGGTGCAGCTTCAGTCACTGCTCAGTGAATGAGTTTTTAACACTGAAAATTGAATTGCTGAAAACAATTTAACAGTTTTTCATAAATGAAAGTTTACTTTTGGCTTAACTGGATGCACAGCAAACATTTTTGTGGCCATTTCAAACCATCATATTGGTATTAAATTGCAATTTCAAATTTTTTCAGTGATTAATATGGATTTCCAGTAGGTGTGTGACCATAAATTCAGTTCAGGTCAAATGCAATCATGGTTTTGGTAGGCATGTAACCAGCTGCCCTTTGCAACCTAAGGCCACATTCATACGTTCAGTATTTGGTCCATATTTTACATCAGTATTTGTAAGCCAAAGTTAGGAGTGGAACAATCAGTGAAAATGTATAATAGAAACAAGTTACCAATTCTGTATTTTTCACTGACTGAGTTTTGGCTTACAAATACTGATGTGAAATACTGACCAAATACAGAACATGTGAATGTGGCTTTATCCCAAGTCTACATGCACATATCCAGCAAGTTACACATGTTAGCAATGTCATTTTGTTTCTTACACAACACAGAGTCCAGTAGAATTTAATTGAGTCTTACAAAAGTCTGTTTTAAATACTGATCTATTTTTTCGGTCTGTGAAACCCAGAACAAGTCATAGATGAAAATATTTTATTTATCAGACTTTAGGATTCCTTTACACTTGCCGTGCTTTTGCGGCCCGTTTTGCGGCCCCAATAGATTTCCATGGGTCTGCAAAAACGGGCTGCAAAAAATCGTAGGAGCGCCATAAGTCGTATGGCCGTGAGGGCCGTATTTACAGCGGTGAAAAAATATCGAGCTTACTCTATATTTTTCACAGCTTACAGGCACGGCCCCCATTGTAAATCAATGGGGCTGCAAAATCAATGGAAGGTTTTGCGTTGCACCGTGACTTCAGATTTTGCGGACTGCCGTTTTTTCCCCAATACTTTTGCTATAGTATTGGTAACCAGAAAAACGGCGATCCGCAAGTTTTTTGCAGTTTGATATTGTGGCAGACCCTGAAAATTGCAGCGATACGGCACAAAAAAGAGGGCCACAATAATGGGCAGCACAAAAAATGGCAAGTGTAAAACATGCCTTAGTCATTACAATCAGCCATTACAATGAAACATGCTAGACATATTTTGTATGTCAGTGTTCTATTCATATTTTATCTGTTTTTAACAGATCCATTGCTAACACATAGCACAGTCTGTATGCTTTACTGAAAAAAATTAGAAAAAAAATTGGTCCTTTTTTTGGGATGCAAAAACTTTCACGGATGTGTGAATGTAGCCTTTGTCATTGAGTCAATATTTATACTTGTATAAGTTGCTGACCTGCTACTTATTTGCCTTAAATCTTAAAGTTTTGCTGTTTTCAGGCTGAATTCTCATTGATTACTACGGCTACAACCTCATTCACTTTTCTGGGATTTTTGTCTTACATAAATCTTTTGGATCCACACTTCCAAGGACAGTGTATCAATTTTTACCATCAATTCATTATCAAATTTCACTGATGAAAAAGTAAATAAATATACTACTCAAAAAAATAAAGGGAACACTTAAAAACAGAATATAACTCCATGTAAATCAAACTTCTGTGCAATCAAACTGTCCACTTAGGAAGCAACATTGCTTGACAATCAATTTCACATGCTGCTGTGCAAATTGAATGGACAACATATGAAAATTATTGGCAATTATTAAGTCACACTCAATACAGGAGTGATTCTGCAGGTGGGGACCACAGACCACATCTCAGCACCAATGCTTTCTGGCTGATGTTTTGGTCACTTTTGAATGTTGGTTGTGCTTTCACACTCGTGCTAGCATGAGATGGACTCTACAACCAACAAAAGTGGCTCAGGTAGTGCAGCTCATCAAAGTGACACATCAATGTGAGCTGTGGCAAGAAGGTTTGCTGTGTCTGTCAGCATAGTGTCCAGCGGCTGGAGGCGCTAGCAGGAGACAGGCCAGTACACCAGGAGATGTGGAGGGGGCAGTAGAAGGGCAACAACCAAGCAGCAGGACCGCTACCTCAGCCTTTGTACAAGGAAGAGCGTAAGGAGCACTGCCAGAGCCCTGCAAAATGTCCTCCAGCAGGCCACAAATGTGCATGTGTCTGCACAAATGGTTAGAAACTGACTCCATGAGGATGGTCTGAGTGCCTGATGTTCACAGATGGGGGTTGTGCTCACAGCCCAACACCGTGCCGGACGTTTGGCATTTGCCACAGAACACCAGGATTGGCAAATTTGCCACTGGCGCCCTGTGCTATTCACAGATGAAAGCAGCTTCACACTGAGCACATGTGACAGACGTGACACAGTCTGGAGATGCCGTGGAGAGTGATCTGCTGCCTGCAACATCCTTCAGCATGACTAGTTTGGCAGTGGGTCAGTAATGGTGTGGGGTGGCATTTCTTTGGAGGGCCGCACAGTGCTCCATGTGCTCGCCAGAGGTAGCCTGACTGCCATTAGGTACCAAGATGAGATCCTCAGACCCCTTGAAAGACCATATGCTGGTGCAGTTGGCCTTGGGTTCCTCCTAATGCCGGACATGCCAGACCTCATGTGGCTGGAGTGTGTCAGCAGTTCCTGAAAGGTGAAGGCATTGAAGCTATGGACTGGCCCCCATTCCCCAGACCTGAATCAGATTGAACACATCTGGGACATCATGTCTCGCATCATCCACCAACGTCACATTGCACCACAGACTGTCCAGGAGTAGGTGGATGCTTTAGCCCAGGTCTGGGAGGAGATCTCTCAGGAGACCATCCGCCGCCTCATCAGGAGCATGCCCAGGTGTTGGGAGATCATATAGGAACGTGGAGGCCACACACACTACTGAGCATCATTTCCTTGTCTTGAGGCATTTCTACTGAAGTTGGATCAGCCTGTAACTTCTTTTTCCACTTTGATTTTGGTCATCATTCCAACTCCTGACCTCGGTGGGATATTGGTTGTCATTTACGTTGATCATTTTTAGGTTTTATTGTTCTCAACACATTCCACTATGTAATGAATAAAGATTACAACTGGAATATTTCATTCAGTGATATCTAGGATGTGGTATTTTAGTGTTCCCTTTATTTTTTTGAGCAGTGTACATTGCAAAGTATCTCCAATTCACTACATTTTAATCTGATGCCATCTATGTCCTGTCAATAATTTTAATGTTCCTATAGGCTTGTAACAATAATTTTGATTCATTACTCAGATAAAAATAGGACATGTTACTTTTATGGTACAAAAAAACGGTCTAAATTTTCATCAGTGTATTTAACCTGACTTTTTGTCAGTGCTTGGTCATAGTTTCAGCTTTTTCTATGAGAAAAAATAGATAAATTGCAAAGCTTTTCCTATTCATTACAACGATAAACATTGATAGCTCACAGAGTGCTCAAGGATGGATGACAATGTGTGATATCAGTGATTTTTCAGGGACCCAATGACATCTATGGGAATTTTGATCTGTGACTTGAATAAAAAACAGTCATATCCATTTTTTTCTGCTGACCACTTGGACTGCAAAAATACAAGGACATGTGGACAGCGACATAGTCGATAACAGGTACATGTTCTATCTGGTAAAAATAATGATAGATCTAAATAGCTGACAGATGTCTGAATGATACATAAGAAACAATGTTTAAAGACACTACTCTTGTCTCATAATTGGTTCAGTGTGCTGCTCTGTACCTCTTCCTTTTAGTTCTGCCTTCTTAGATTGGCTGCGGTGTATAAACACAAGTCTGTTGCATTCTCGAAAGGAAGTTTGTGAATTTAAGGCAGATTTTTATATTATACCATACATTATATTTGTTAGGGTTGCAGAACGCACCGAATATAATTATTAGATGGGATTTGTGCGTTCGCAACCCGGGATCCACCGTGCAGGAAAGAACCTGCTGCTAAGTAATTGGCGGCACTATATGGCGGTATGAACCAGCTCTGTTAGCTTCACAGAGCGGCCGAGAAAGCAAAGCTCTGTGCCCTGTTAGACTTTCACAGAGGCACAGGCTAACTACCCAAATGAGACTTTCACAGAGGCACAGGCTAACTACCCAAATGAGAGCAGTCAGTGGTCATGCATGCACACAAAACTCCTCGCCGGAGGTGCCAGCATTCTAGGGGCTTATTTCGGCCAGGTCCCTGAACACATACAATCACATAACTTAGGGTACCGTCTCACTATACGATTTACCAACGATCACGACCTGGCTGTGATCGTTGGTAAGTCGTTGTGTGGTCACTGGGGAGCTGTCACACAGACCGCTCTCCAGCGACCAATGATGCCGAGGTTCGCTGGTAACCAGGGTAAACATCGGGTTACTAAGCGCAGGGCCGCGCTTAGTAACCCGATGTTTACCGTGGTTACTAGCGTAAAAGTAAAAAAAAAAAAACCGTACATACTCACCATCTGATGTCCGTCAGGTCCCTTGCCGTCTGCTTCCCGCTCTGACTGAGTGCCGCCGTACAGTGAGAGCAGAGTGCAGCGGTGACGTCACCGCTGTGATCTGCTCTCACTTTCCGACCGGCAGACAGTCAGAGCAGGAAGCGGACGGCAAGGGACCTGACGGACATCAGATGGTGAGTATGTACGTTTTTTTTTTTTTTACTTTTACGCTGGTAACCACGGTAAACATCGGGTTACTAAGTGCGGCCCTGCGCTTAGTAACCCGATGTTTACCCTGGTTACCAGCGAACGCATCGCTGGATCGGTGTCACACACAACGTTCCGGCGATGACAGCGGGAGATCCGGCGACGAAAGAAAGTTTCAAATGATCTGCTACGACGTACGATTCTCAGCAGGGTCCCTGATCGCTGCTGCGTGTCAGACACTGCGAGATCGTAACTATATCGCTAGAACGTCACAAATCGTGCCGTCATAGCGATGAAAATGCCACTGTGTGACGGTACCCTTAGGAAGATACTAGTGCATGGCCGTGCAGCCATGCAAGCCTTCAATAGCTGCAGCACGTACAGGACCTTCCTAGAAGGACCAATGAGAAGCTGCTACAGAGCCTGCACACCTACAAGACCTTCCTAGAAGGACCAATAGATTTGCCTGTAGTACCTGAGCATGTGACCCTTGATCTCCACTGAGAGATCTTACCCTGGGCATGCTCAGTGTGTGCAAAGCAGGACTTAGTCCCAGAAAAGCCTGCTCGCCGCAGATCAGTGCAGGGTTCAATAGCAGAGCCTGGAGAGGCAGCAGTAACCCTTTGCACAGTATCAGTCTTAGTGAGACACTGGGACCGACATCTCCACTGAGCAGGCTCCACTGCGGCCGATGCAGAATTGGAGACCGCAGCAGACATGGATCAAGATTTCCCCTGTGCAGCAGAGGAAACTCGACTCCTAACAGTATTAAAATTATTTTGTGATGCTCTGTTGTTTATTGCAATATCTGTTGATGTGTAGTCATCCAGTTTTTAAGATGCACAGTGTAGTATGTCAGCCATTTTACTAGCATGTCACAATAAAATATAAAATATACATTGTGAGAAACTGGAGTCTTTAAGAAAGCTTTGCAATGTGTAATAATACCTACAATGTTTGAAATCACCAGGCAACATGTTAAAAATTTAAATTTATTTTACTTTCTTCTATTAATTCCGCAGTGCTTTACAGATGTCATCCTCTTCATCACTGTCCACATTCAGGCTCACAATCTAAATTCCCTACCAGTCTGTATTAGGAGTAGAGATGAGTGAATATGTTCAGAAAACGATCACTAAACATAAATTTGGCACGTATAAGGTACATTCGGATTTGTGATCGGTAACACGAGAATTTTTCTTAAAATCGGAAAAAGTCAGTAACATTCAGTAAAAGAGAGAATGAAATCCAGCAATTCATGTGCCGCGTTCATTAAAATCACAGCATGACAGGATTGAATTGATATATACACATAAAAATAGATAGAAGACAAGCTGGCAATTCAGCAGCCATGTAGTGTAAAATCACAGCAGAACCCAACAGTATAGAAGATATGGATTACAAACAGTAAATAAATATAGAATAGGTAGATATATAGATGTCAGTGACAAATACAATTAGCACAGTGTGTGCAGCTTACTGTACATGTATTAAATTAATAAAAGATTATTTTTCTGAAAAAAAAATTACGTACGATCAAGCATAATTTTTGTGACAAGCATAGGGAAAGCCGACGGCTGGGGGCAGATTTTTATAGACTGGGAAGGGGGTAATACTCATAGAGCTTCCCAAGCTATTAATATCAGCTCACAACTAGTGTTGAGCATTCCGATACCACAAGTATCGGGTATCGGGTATCGGCCGATACTTGCGGTATCGGAATTCCGATACCGAGTTCCGATATTTTTGTGATATTGGAAATCGGAATCGGAAGTGTGCGGTGCGTATGGTTCCCAGGGTCTGGAGGAGAGGAGACTCTTTCAGGCCCTGGAATCCATATTCATGTATAAAATAAATAATAAAAATAAAAAATATTGATATACTCACCCGTCCGGCGGCCCCTGCTCTTAGCGGTGCCTCCGTTCCTAAGAATGCAGGGGTGAAAGACCTTCGATGACGTCGCGGCTTGTGATTGGTCACGTGAGCGGTTACATGAGCGCTCACGCGACCAATCACAAGCCGCGACGTCATCAAAGGTCCTTCACGCGCTCATTCTTAGGAACGGAGGCTGCAGGTTACAGCGGTTACTACCAGGGCGCATCCGAGGGTGAGTATATCCCTATTTTTATTTTTATTCTTTATTTTACACATGAATATGGATCCCAGGGCCTGAAGGAGAGTTTCCTCTCCTTTAGACCCTGGGAACCATCCAGGATACCTTCCGATACTTGTGTCCCATTGACTTGTATTGGTATCGGGTATCGGTATCGGCGATATCCGATATTTTTCGGATATCAGCCGATACATAGTTACATAGTTATTAAGGTTGAAGGAAGACTTAAAGTCCATCTCGTTCAACCCATAGCCTAACATGCCCTAACATGTTGATCCAGGGGAAGGCAGAAAAACCCCATGTGGTAAGAGTAAGCTCCACCATGGGGAAAAAAATTCCTTCCCGACCCCACATACGGCAATCAGACTAGTTCCCTGGATCAACGCCTTATCAAGGAATCTAATATATATACCCTGTAACATTATACTTTTCCAGAAAGGTATCCAGTCCCCTCTTAAATTTAAGTAATGAATCACACATTACAACATCATACGGCAGAGAGTTCCATAGTCTCACTGCTCTTACAGTAAAGAATCCGCGTCTGTTATTATGCTTAAACCTTTTTTCCTCCAGACGTAGAGGATGCCCCCTTGTCCCTGTCACCGGTCTATGATTACAAAGATCATCAGAAAGGTCTTTGTACTGTCCCCTCATATATTTATACATTAAAATAAGATCACCCCTTAGCCTTCGTTTTTCCAAACTAAATAGCCCCAAGTGTAAAAACCTATCTTGGTATTGCAGACCCCCCAGTCCTCTAATAACCTTGGTCACTCTTTTCTGCACCTGCTCTAGTTCAGCTATGTATTTCTTATACACCGGAGACCAGAACTGTGCACAGTATTCTAAGTGTGGTCGCACTAGTGACTTGTATAGAGGTAAAATTATGTTCTCCTCATGAGCATCTATGCCTCTTTTAATGCATCCCATTGTTTTATTTGCCTTTGTAGCCGCTGCCTGACACTGGCCACTGAATATGAGTTTGTAATCCACCCATACACCCAGGTCTTTTTCATTGACAGTTTTGCCCAGATTTTTAGAATTAAGCACATAGTTATACATCTTATTACTTCTACCCAAGTGCATGACCTTACATTTATCCCCATTAAAGCTCATTTGCCATTTATCAGCCCAAGCTTCTAGTTTACATAAATCATCCTGTAATATAAAATTGTCCTCCTCTGTGTTGATTACCCTGCAGAGTTTAGTGTCATCTGCAAATATTGAAATTCTACTCTGAATGCCCCCTACAAGGTCATTAATAAATATGTTAAAAAGAAGAGGGCCCAATACTGACCCCTGTGGTACCCCACTACTAACCGCGACCCAGTCCATGTGTGCTCCATTAATAACCACCCTTTGTTTCCTATCCCTGAGCCAGCTCTCAACCCACTTGCACATATTTTCCCCTATCCCCATTATTCTCATTTTATGTATCAACCTTTTGTGTGGCACCGTATCAAAAGCTTTTGAAAAGTCCATATACACTACATATACTGGGTTCCCTTGGTCCAGTCCGGAACTTACCTCTTCATAGAAGCTGATCAAATTAGTCTGACATGAACGGTCCCTAGTAAACCCATGCTGATACTGGGTCATGAGGTTATTCCTCTTCAGATACTCCAGTATAGCATCCCTTAGAATACCCTCCAGATTTTACCCACAGTAGAGCTTAAGCTTACTGGCCTATAATTTCCGAGTTCAGTTTTTGTCCCCTTTTTGAATATTGGCACCACATTTGCTATACGCCAGTCCTGTGGTACAGACCCTGTTATTATGGACTCTTTAAAGATTAAAAATAATGGTCTATCAATGACTGTACTTAATTACTGCAGTACTCGGGGGTAGGGTTGAGCGAAACGGGTCGATCATTTTCAAAAGTCGCCGACTTTTGGCTAAGTCGGCGTCTCATGAAACCCGATCCGACCCCTGTGCTTGTCGGCCATGCGGTACGCGACTTTCGCGCCAAAGTCGCGTTTCAATGACGCGAAAAGCGCCATTTCTCAGCCAATGAAGGTGAACGCAGAGTGTGGGCAGCGTGATGACATAGATCCTGGTCCCCACCATCTTAGAGAAGGGCATTGCAGTGATTGGCTTGCTGTCTGCGGCGTCACAGGGGCTATAAAGGGGCGTTCCCGCCGACCGCCATCTTACTGCTGCTGATCTGAGCTTAGGGACAGGTTGCTGCCGCTTCGTCAGAAGCAGGGAGAGCGTTAGGCAGGGTCCACTAACCACCAAACCGCTTGTGCTGCAGCGATTTCCACTGTCCAACACCACCTTCGGTGTGCAGGAACAGTGGAAGCTATTTTTTTTTTTTTTTCCCCTCAGCGCTGTAGCTCATTGGGCTGCCCTAGAAGGCTCCGTGATAGCTGTATTGCTGTGTGTACGCCACTGTGGAAACCAACTGCTTTTTTCAAAGCACATATCCTCTTGTTCCTTCCTTTCTGCACAGCTATCTTTTTTGTTTGTCCACACTTTTTATTTAATTTGTGCATCAGTCCACTCCTATTGCTGCCTGCCATACCTGGCTTACATTACTGCAGGGAGATAGTAATTGTAGGACAGTTTTTTTTTTTTTTTGTTTTTTTTTTGTGGGAGATTAAGATTGGCATTTCTGCTACAGTGCCATCCCTGTGTGTGCCATCTCTCACTGAGTGGGCCATAGAAAGCCTATTTATTTTTTCCGTGATTTGTGTTCTAAAATCTACCTCAACACAGAAACACTACATCAATCAGTGGGAGAAAAATATTGGCCTCAGTCAGGGCTTGTGTGCCACTGCTGTGTGTGCGCTATCATTCAGTGGGCTATAGCAAGCCTATATTTTTTTTTTTTTTTTTTTTTTAATATTATTTGGTTTCAAAAGTCTCCCTGAAAAAAAAAAAAAACCTAAAAAAACAGTGGGAGAGTAATATTGCCCTTTCAGCTTGTGTGCCAGTCTTGACTCCTGGGTGTGCCACCTCTCTCCCTCTCATTCAGTGGGCCATAGAAAGCCTATTTATTTTTTTTTTTAAATATTATTGGGTTTCTAAAGTCTCCCTGAAAAAAACAAAAAATACATAAAAAAACAGTGGGAGAGTAATATTGCCCTTTCAGCTTGTGTGCCAGTCTTGACTCCTGGGTGTGCCACCTCTCTCCCTTTCATTCAGTGGGCCATAGAAAGCCTATTTTTTTTTTTTTAATATTATTTGGTTTCTAATTCTCCCTGAAAAAAAAAAAAAAACCTAAAAAAACAGTGGGAGAGTAATATTGCCCTTTCAGCTTGTGTGCCAGTCTTGACTCCTGGGTGTGCCACCTCTCTCCCTCTCATTCAGTGGGCCATAGAAAGCCTATTTATTTTTTTTTTTAAATATTATTGGGTTTCTAAAGTCTCCCTGAAAAAACAAAAAATACATAAAAAAACAGTGGGAGAGTAATATTGCCCTTTCAGCTTGTGTGCCAGTCTTGACTCCTGGGTGTGCCACCTCTCTCCCTTTCATTCAGTGGGCCATAGAAAGCCTATTTATTTTTTCCGTGATTTGTGTTCTAAATTCTACCTCAACACAAAAACACTACATCAATCAGTGGGAGAAAAATATTGGCCTCAGTAAGGGCTTGTGTGCCACTGCTGTGTGTGCTATCTCTCATTCAGTGGGCTATAGCAAGCCTATTTTTTTTTTTTTTTTTTTTTTTTTTAATATTATTTGGTTTCTAAAGTCTCCCTGAAAAAAAAAAAAAACCTAAAAAAACAGTGGGAGAGTAATATTGCCCTTTCAGCTTGTGTGCCAGTCTTGACTCCTGGGTGTGCCACCTCTCTCCCTCTCATTCAGTGGGCCATAGAAAGCCTATTTATTTTTTTTTTTAAATATTATTGGGTTTCTAAAGTCTCCCTGAAAAAAACAAAAAATACATAAAAAAACAGTGGGAGAGTAATATTGCCCTTTCAGCTTGTGTGCCAGTCTTGACTCCTGGGTGTGCCACCTCTCTCCCTCTCATTCAGTGGGCCATAGAAAGCCTATTTATTTTTTTTTTTAAATATTATTGGGTTTCTAAAGTCTCCCTGAAAAAAACAAAAAATACATAAAAAAACAGTGGGAGAGTAATATTGCCCTTTCAGCTTGTGTGCCAGTCTTGACTCCTGGGTGTGCCACCTCTCTCCCTTTCATTCAGTGGGCCATAGAAAGCCTATTTTTTTTTTTTTAATATTATTTGGTTTCTAATTCTCCCTGAAAAAAAAAAAAAAACCTAAAAAAACAGTGGGAGAGTAATATTGCCCTTTCAGCTTGTGTGCCAGTCTTGACTCCTGGGTGTGCCACCTCTCTCCCTCTCATTCAGTGGGCCATAGAAAGCCTATTTATTTTTTTTTTTAAATATTATTGGGTTTCTAAAGTCTCCCTGAAAAAACAAAAAATACATAAAAAAACAGTGGGAGAGTAATATTGCCCTTTCAGCTTGTGTGCCAGTCTTGACTCCTGGGTGTGCCACCTCTCTCCCTTTCATTCAGTGGGCCATAGAAAGCCTATTTATTTTTTCCGTGATTTGTGTTCTAAATTCTACCTCAACACAAAAACACTACATCAATCAGTGGGAGAAAAATATTGGCCTCAGTAAGGGCTTGTGTGCCACTGCTGTGTGTGCTATCTCTCATTCAGTGGGCTATAGCAAGCCTATTTTTTTTTTTTTTTTTTTTTTTTTTAATATTATTTGGTTTCTAATTCTCCCTGAAAAAAAAAAAAAAACCTAAAAAAACAGTGGGAGAGTAATATTGCCCGTTCAGCTTGTGTGCCAGTCTTGACTCCTGGGTGTGCCACCTCTCTCCCTCTCATTCAGTGGGCCATAGAAAGCCTATTTATTTTTTTTTTAAAATATTATTGGGTTTCTAAAGTCTCCCTGAAAAAACAAAAAATACATAAAAAAACAGTGGGAGAGTAATATTGCCCTTTCAGCTTGTGTGCCAGTCTTGACTCCTGGGTGTGCCACCTCTCTCCCTTTCATTCAGTGGGCCATAGAAAGCCTATTTTTTTTTTTTTTAATATTATTTGGTTTCTAATTCTCCCTGAAAAAAAAAAAAAAACCTAAAAAAACAGTGGGAGAGTAATATTGCCCTTTCAGCTTGTGTGCCAGTCTTGACTCCTGGGTGTGCCACCTCTCTCCCTTTCATTCAGTGGGCCATAGAAAGCCTTTTTTTTTTTTTGGTTTTTTTAATATTATTTGGTTTCTAAAGTCTCCCTGAAAAAAACAAAAAAAACATAAAAAACAGTGGGAGAGTAATATTGCCCTTTCAGCTTGTGCGCCAGTCTTGACTCCTGGTTGTGCCACCTCTCTCTCTCTAATTGTGGGCCATAGAAAGCCTTTTTTTTTTTTTTTTTAATATTATTTGGTTTCTAAAGTCTCCCTGAGAAAAAAAAATAAATAAATTAGGTGGGAGATTAATATTGACATTAGTGCTTGAGTGACAGTCCTGCGTGTGTGTCATCTCTGTGATTTTGTGCCACAGAAAACAGAGTGTGTAACATTGTGCCTGATTTTCCTTGTGGTCTCACCAACCTGTTAAGGGATATTGAAATCATACTGAAGTTATAGCTCACCGTGTAAGTTGTTTGATAGCAACAAATAAAGTTACTTTGGTTAAGATTTTAAAACAATGAGGAAGTCTGGTGCAAGAGGTCGTCGTGGGCGTTCATTGTCAGCTGGTAATGATGGTAGTGGTAGTGGAGCATCAGGTGGTCGTGGGGATAAAAATATTCCACCTAAGTCTGGAGCTGTGGAGCCAGTTTCGTCGTCAGGCTACACAAGGCCTCGAACGCTCTCTTTTCTGGGAGTAGGAAAACCGCTTTTAAAGGCGGAGCAGCAACAGCAAGTTTTGGCTTACATTGCAGACTCAGCCTCTAGCTCTTTTGCCTCCTCTTCCGAAACTGGTAAATGTAAAAGCAGCGCGTCGCTTGTGGATGTTCACGGTCAGGGACAAGTCGCTTCCTTGTCCTCCTCAGCAAAAACTACAACAAGAGAGAAGGATGCAGCAGGCGACACAACGGGTCACTCCATGGAGCTCTTTACACATACCGTCCCTGGCTTAGAAAGTGAAACATTTAACAGGCCATGCCCATTACAAGTATATTCTGACATGGAGTGCACTGATGCACAGCCACAGCCAGAGTACTATGCTGCTCCTTTGACTCAGACCACCACATTGCCCTCTCAGGGTACAGATCCACAATCAGACCCTGATGAGACTATGTTGCCCCGCCACGAACGCTATACCACCGACCGACACAGTGACACAGACGAAGTTGCACACGAGCTCGAAGAGGAGGTAATAGATGACCCAGTTATTGACCCCGATTGGCAGCCATTGGGGGAACAGGGTGCAGGCGGCAGTAGTTCAGAAGCGGAGGTGGAGGAGGGGCCGCAGCAGGCATCAACATCGCAACAGGTTCCATCTGCCGGGCCCGTATCTGGACCAAAACGCGTGTCAAAGCCAAAACCTGTTGGAGCACAGCGTTGCCATCCGGTTAAAGCTCAGTCTGCAATCCCTGAAAAGGGATCAGAGTCTAGGAAGAGTGCAGTCTGGCATTTTTTTAAACAACATCCAACTGATCAGCGCAAAGTCATCTGTCAAAAATGTTCAACTAGCTTAAGCAGAGGTCAGAATCTGAAAAGTCTAAATACTAGTTGCATGCATAGACACTTAACCACCATGCATTCTCAAGCCTGGACTAACTACCAAACGTCCCTCAAGGTTGTAGCACCCTCGGCCAATGAAGCTAGTCAGCAACGCAACATCCCTTCCGTCACTGTAAGGCCACCATTTTCCGCACCACCGGCAGTATCTGTGCAGGTTTCTTTGCCAGCCAAAAGCAGTCAGGGTCAGGGAATCACCAGTTTTGTAGGAGGAAATATTGCATGTAGGGCACCGGCGGAAACAATACCGTCTCCAACCGTCTCTCAGTCTGCCATGTCCACCGGCACACCCGAAAGTTCCACGATCTACAGCTCTCCAGTCCAGCTCACCCTACATGAGACTCTGGTTAGAAAAAGGAAGTACTTATCCTCGCATCCGCGTACACAGGGTTTTAACGCCCACATAGCTAGACTAATCTCGTTAGAGATGATGCCCTACCGGTTAGTTGAAAGCGAAGCTTTCAAAGCCCTGATGGAGTACGCTGAACCACGATACGAGCTACCCAGTCGACACTTTTTTTCCAGAAAAGCCATCCCAGCCCTGCACCAGCATGTTAAACAGCGCATCGTCCATGCACTCAGGCAATCTGTGAGTACAAAGGTGCACCTGACTACAGATGCATGGACCAGTAGGCATGGCCAGGGACGTTATGTGTCCATCACGGCACACTGGGTGAATGTGGTGGATGCAGGGTCCACAGGCGACATCAATTTAGGGACAGTTGTGCCTAGCCCACGGTCTAGGAAACAGTTGGCTGTAGGCGTTCGCACCCCCTCCTCCTCCTCCTCGTCCTCCTGCAGAAGCTACAGCTCTTCCACAGAACGCAGTCGGCCAACCACTCCATCGGCAGATGACACTGTTGCACACCAGTTGTCCCATTATGGGCCAGCTACTGCCAAGCGTCAGCAGGCTGTATTGGCTATGAAGTGTTTGGGCGACAACAGACACACCGCGGAAGTTCTGTCCGAGTTCTTGCAACAAGAAACGCAGTCGTGGCTGGGCACAGTAGATCTTGAGGCAGGCAAGGTAGTGAGTGATAACGGAAGGAATTTCATGGCTGCCATCTCCCTTTCCCAACTGAAACACATTCCTTGCCTGGCTCACACCTTAAACCTGGTGGTGCAGTGCTTATTGAAAACTTATCCTGGGTTCTCCGACCTGCTCCTCAAAGTGCGTGCACTTTGCTCACATATCCGACGTTCGCCTGTACACGCCAGCCGTATGCAGACCTATCAGCGGTCTTTGAACCTTCCCCAGCATCGCCTAATCATAGACGTTGCAACAAGGTGGAACTCAACACTGCACATGCTTCAGAGACTGTGCGAACAGAGGCGTGCTGTTATTTATTTGTGGGAGGATACACGGGCAGGCAGTAGGATGGCAGACATGGAGTTGTCAGGTGTGCAGTGGTCGAAGATACAAGACATGTGTCAAGTCCTTCAGTGTTTTGAGGAATGCACACGGCTGGTTAGTGCAGACAACGCCGTAATAAGCATGAGCATCCCCCTAATGCGTCTGCTGATGCAAAGTTTGACGCACATAAAGGAGCAGGCGTCTGCACCAGAGGAAGAGGGAAGCCTTGATGACAGTCAGCCATTGTCTGGTCAGGGCAGTGTACAGGACGAGGTAGCGGGCGAAGAGGAGGTGGAGGACGAGGAGGATGATGGGGATGAGTATATTTTTAATGCGGAAACTTTCACGGGGGCACAGGAAATTGGTTGCGTGTCACGGCCGGGTTCTGGTTTTTTGAGGGACACAAGTGACGTAGATTTGCCTGCAACTGCCCCTCAACCAATCACAACCGGAGATTTGACAAGTGGAACTTTGGCCCACATGGCGGATTATGCCTTACGTATCCTACAAAGGGACACACGCATTACGAAAATGATGAACGATGACGATTACTGGTTGGCCTGCCTCCTTGATCCACGCTATAAAGGCAAATTGCAAAATGTTATGCCACATGAGAACTTGGAACTAATATTAGCAACCAAACAATCAACTCTTGTTGACCGTTTGCTTCAGGCATTCCCAGCACACAGCGCACGTGATCGTTCTCACACGAGCTCCAGGGGGCAGCAGACTAGGAGTGTTAGGGGTGCACACATCAGAAGTGGCGTTGGACAGAGGGGTTTTCTGACCAGGTTGTGGAGTGATTTTGCTATGACCGCAGACAGGACAGGTACTGCTGCATCAATTGAAAGTGACAGGAGACAACATTTGTCCAGTATGGTTACTAACTATTTTTCATCCCTTATCGATGTTCTCCCTCAACCGTCATTCCCATTTGATTACTGGGCCTCCAAATTAGACACCTGGCCAGAATTGGCAGAATATGCATTGCAGGAGCTTGCTTGCCCGGCAGCAAGTGTCCTATCAGAAAGAGTATTCAGTGCTGCAGGGTCAATATTAACCGAAAAAAGGACTCGTCTGGCTACCCAAAATGTTGACGATCTAACATTCATTAAAATGAACCACAACTGGATTTCAAAATCTTTTGCCCCACCTTGCCCGGCCGACACCTAGCTTTCCTATGAAAAGCTCTTGCCTGTGAATTACTTTTCTAATGTCTAATTTGCTGCTGCAGATTGTACAGCATACGACATGTTTACACCTCCCTAAATGGCCAAACTCCCCACACGGGGCCGTGGTATCGCGACTTGGCGCAAGCACCCGTGAGACTGCTGTTTGTCTGAAGAGGTGGGTGTGCTCGCTTTTGGTTGACGGCATTGCTACTGGGTCCCTCATAGTACAATGTAGTGTCTCTGGCGGTGGTGGTGCGCACCCAACGTCAGACACACCGTTGTAACATGAGTGGCCCTGGGGCGGTCCCGCCGGCCTCAAGAGAGTTCCCCCCTACCCCAGCTCAAACTGGGCTGTACTACGTGCAAAATTATGTCGCACAGCTCCACCAATCTTTAGTCTATTCGCTGACATCATTCAATGTCTGGCACTGACAATACAAATTTGTAGACATCTATGATGCAACTTAAAGTAGTCTGTGTCTGTGTCCTATATTGGCACCATTAAATAGTTACTGCCAAATTACTATGTCAGAAACACAGCAGATGAGCCCACCCCTGTACCTAAGTATGCCATCTTTTTTTTTGTTTTGGTTGTTTTGCGAGACATTAACATCTATTTATATTTTGGGAGTACTGGGACAGACACTCCTTGCACTACTCCTCCACTCAGCACCAAGCTGCCTGCCCGTGTATCCATGTAACCGCTGTAAAACTGCCATGAGCCTATTGTTTGTTATTTTAGGCCTTTGATAGCCTGTCTGCGGTCCCTACTCCTCCACTGACCACCAAGCTGCCTGCCCGTGTATCCATGTAACCGCTGTAAAACTGCCATGAGCCTATTGTTTGTTATTTTAGGCCTTTGAAGCCTTTCTGCGCTCCCTCCTTCCACTAGTCCTCCACTGACCAGACCACTGCTGCCCGTGTACCCCTGGAACCAATTTTAAAGTGCCTACAGCCAGCCCATTTTATTGTGTTAGGCCTTCGAAGCCTGTCTGCGGTCCATACTTCCACTAGTCCTCCACTGACCAGACCACTGCTGCCCGTGTACCCCTGGAACCAATTTTAAAGTGCCTACAGCCAGCCCATTTTATTGTGTTAGGCCTTCGAAGCCTGTCTGCGGTCCATACTTCCACTAGGCCTCCACTGACCAGACCACTGCTGCCCGTGTACCCCTGGAACCAATTTTAAAGTGCCTACAGCCAGCCCATTTTATTGTGTTAGGCCTTCGAAGCCTGTCTGCGGTCCCTCCTTCCACTAGGCCTCCACTGACCAGACCACTGCTGCCCGTGTACCCCTGGAACCAATTTTAAAGTGCCTACAGCCAGCCCATTTTATTGTGTTAGGCCTTCGAAGCCTGTCTGCGGTCCCTCCTTCCACTAGGCCTCCACTGACCAGACCACTGCTGCCCGTGTACCCCTGGAACCAATTTTAAAGTGCCTACAGCCAGCCCATTTTATTGTGTTAGGCCTTCGAAGCCTGTCTGCGGTCCATACTTCCACTAGGCCTCCACTGACCAGACCACTGCTGCCCGTGTACCCCTGGAACCAATTTTAAAGTGCCTACAGCCAGCCCATTTTATTGTGTTAGGCCTTCGAAGCCTGTCTGCGGTCCATACTTCCACTAGGCCTCCACTGACCAGACCACTGCTGCCCGTGTACCCCTGGAACCAATTTTAAAGTGCCTACAGCCAGCCCATTTTATTGTGTTAGGCCTTCGAAGCCTGTCTGCGGTCCATACTTCCACTAGTCCTCCACTGACCAGACCACTGCTGCCCGTGTACCCCTGGAACCAATTTTAAAGTGCCTACAGCCAGCCCATTTTATTGTGTTAGGCCTTCGAAGCCTGTCTGCGGTCCATACTTTAAATACTCCTCCACTCACCACCAAGCTGCCTGCCCGTGTATCCATGTAACCGCTGTAAAACTGCCATGAGCCTATTGTTTGTTATGTTAGGCCTTTGATAGCCTGTCTGCGGTCCTTACTTTAAATACTCCTCCACTCACCACCTAGCTGCCTGTGTATCCATGTAACCGATGTAAAACTGCCATGACTGCCTACTGTTTGTTATTTTAGGCCTTTGATAGCCTGTCTGCGGCCCCTACTTGCAATACTCCTCCACTGACCACAATGCTGCCTGGAGTGCCTGCCTGTGTATCCATGTAACCGATGTAAAACTGCCATGACTGCCTACTGTTTGTTATTTTAGGCCTTTGATAGCCTGTCTGCGGCCCCTACTTGCAATACTCCTCCACTGAGCACAATGCTGCCTGGAGTGCCTGCCTGTGTATCCATGTAACCGATGTAAAACTGCCATGACTGCCTACTGTTTGTTATTTTAGGCCTTTGATAGCCTGTCTGCAGCCCCTACTTGCAATACTCCTCCACTGACCACACCAATGCTGCCCGTGTACCCCTGGAACCTATTTAAAAGTTCATAGAGCCTAGTTATATATTTTATTTACTATTAATAAGGCCATGATGGACTACGCTGTACCACGCTACAAGCTAACCAGTCGACACTTCTTTTGCGAGAAAAGCCATCCCAACCCTCCACCAGCATGTAGAAGACCGCATTGTCCATGCACTCTGGCAATCTGTGAGTACAAAGGTGCACCTGACAACAGACGCATGGACCTGTAGGCATGGCCACGGAAGATTACGTGTCCATTACGGCGCAATGGGTTAATGTGGTGGATGCATGGTCCACAGGGGACAGCCTACTAAGTCTGTCTGCAGTCCCTAATTCAAATTGTCCTCCACTGTCTAAATCGGAACTTCCACCTTCTGGCTTTCGGCCTATAGTATCAGAAATTAAACTGCATTTGGCCTTCAACTTTGGTTAGGGCCTACTAACGGCTTCTGCCCCTCCCTGGTGTTGTCCTCAACTAAATAAAGCTGAGCTTCAACCTTCCGGCTCTCATTAAGTGGTTTTAAAAAAAAAAAAATTGGTGGTTAGGGCCTACTAACGGCTTCTGCCCCTCCCTGGTGTTGTCCTCAACTAAATAAAGCTGAGCTTCAACCTTCCGGCTCTCATTAAGTGGTTTTTAAAAAAAAATGGTGGTTAGGGCCTACTAACGGCTTCTGCCCCTCCCTGGTGTTGTCCTCAACTAAATAAAGCTGAGCTTCAACCTTCCGGCTCTCATTAAGTGGTTTTAAAAAAAAAAAAATTGGTGGTTAGGGCCTACTAACGGCTTCTGCCCCTCCCTGGTGTTGTCCTCAACTAAATAAAGCTGAGCTTCAACCTTCCGGCTCTCATTATGTGGTTTAAAAAAAAAAAATGGTGGTTAGGGCCTACTAACGGCTTCTGCCCCTCCCTGGTGTTGTCCTCAACTAAATAAAGCTGAGCTTCAACCTTCCGGCTCTCATTAAGTGGTTTTAAAAAAAAAATGGTGGTTAGGGCCTACTAACGGCTTCTGCCCCTCCCTGGTGTTGTCCTCAACTAAATAAAGCTGAGCTTCAACCTTCCGGCTCTCATTAAGTGGTTTTTAAAAAAAAATGGTGGTTAGGGCCTACTAACGGCTTCTGCCCCTCCCTGGTGTTGTCCTCAACTAAATAAAGCTGAGCTTCAACCTTCCGGCTCTCATTAAGTGGTTTTAAAAAAAAAAAAAATGGTGGTTAGGGCCTACTAACGGCTTCTGCCCCTCCCTGGTGTTGTCCTCAACTAAATAAAGCTGAGCTTCAACCTTCCGGCTCTCATTATGTGGTTTTAAAAAAAAAAATGGTGGTTAGGGCCTACTAACGGCTTCTGCCCCTCCCTGGTGTTGTCCTCAACTAAATAAAGCTGAGCTTCAACCTTCCGGCTCTCATTAAGTGGTTTTTAAAAAAAAATGGTGGTTAGGGCCTACTAACGGCTTCTGCCCCTCCCTGGTGTTGTCCTCAACTAAATAAAGCTGAGCTTCAACCTTCCGGCTCTCATTAAGTGGTTTTAAAAAAAAAAAAATTGGTGGTTAGGGCCTACTAACGGCTTCTGCCCCTCCCTGGTGTTGTCCTCAACTAAATAAAGCTGAGCTTCAACCTTCCGGCTCTCATTATGTGGTTTAAAAAAAAAAAATGGTGGTTAGGGCCTACTAACGGCTTCTGCCCCTCCCTGGTGTTGTCCTCAACTAAATAAAGCTGAGCTTCAACCTTCCGGCTCTCATTAAGTGGTTTTAAAAAAAAAATGGTGGTTAGGGCCTACTAACGGCTTCTGCCCCTCCCTGGTGTTGTCCTCAACTAAATAAAGCTGAGCTTCAACCTTCCGGCTCTCATTATGTGGTTTTAAAAAAAAAAAAAATGGTGGTTAGGGCCTACTAACGGCTTCTGCCCCTCCCTGGTGTTGTCCTCAACTAAATAAAGCTGAGCTTCAACCTTCCGGCTCTCATTAAGTGGTTTTAAAAAAAAAATGGTGGTTAGGGCCTACTAACGGCTTCTGCCCCTCCCTGGTGTTGTCCTCAACTAAATAAAGCTGAGCTTCAACCTTCCGGCTCTCATTATGTGGTTTTAAAAAAAAAAATGGTGGTTAGGGCCTACTAACGGCTTCTGCCCCTCCCTGGTGTTGTCCTCAACTAAATAAAGCTGAGCTTCAACCTTCCGGCTCTCATTAAGTGGTTTTTAAAAAAAAATGGTGGTTAGGGCCTACTAACGGCTTCTGCCCCTCCCTGGTGTTGTCCTCAACTAAATAAAGCTGAGCTTCAACCTTCCGGCTCTCATTAAGTGGTTTTAAAAAAAAAAAAATTGGTGGTTAGGGCCTACTAACGGCTTCTGCCCCTCCCTGGTGTTGTCCTCAACTAAATAAAGCTGAGCTTCAACCTTCCGGCTCTCATTAAGTGGTTTTAAAAAAAAAATGGTGGTTAGGGCCTACTAACGGCTTCTGCCCCTCCCTGGTGTTGTCCTCAACTAAATAAAGCTGAGCTTCAACCTTCCGGCTCTCATTATGTGGTTTTAAAAAAAAAAAAAATGGTGGTTAGGGCCTACTAACGGCTTCTGCCCCTCCCTGGTGTTGTCCTCAACTAAATAAAGCTGAGCTTCAACCTTCCGGCTCTCATTAAGTGGTTTTAAAAAAAAAATGGTGGTTAGGGCCTACTAACGGCTTCTGCCCCTCCCTGGTGTTGTCCTCAACTAAATAAAGCTGAGCTTCAACCTTCCGGCTCTCATTATGTGGTTTTAAAAAAAAAATGGTGGTTAGGGCCTACTAACGGCTTCTGCCCCTCCCTGGTGTTGTCCTCAACTAAATAAAGCTGAGCTTCAACCTTCCGGCTCTCATTAAGTGGTTTTAAAAAAAAAAAAAATGGTGGTTAGGGCCTACTAACGGCTTCTGCCCCTCCCTGGTGTTGCCCTCAACTAAATAAAGCTGAGCTTCAACCTTCTGCTCCAAATTACCATTTTAAAAAATGCAATAGGCTTTTCCGGCCTACTAAAGGTGTCTGCCCCTCCCTGGTGTTGTCCTCAACTGAACAAAGCTGAGCTTCCACATTCTGGCTTTCGCCCTATACTATCAGATATTAAACTGCATTTGGCCTACTAGTGTGGTTAGGCCCTTGAAACAGTGTCTGCTGCTCTTGGGTTTGCTACTCCACTGAACAAAGCAATGCCGCCTGTTTAGTCCTGTTACCAATTTTGAACTGCATGTAGCCTACTTTATTCTTTGGCCCTATATCTGTTTCCTCCTCATCCTGCCCATTGCCCAGCCACTGCTAAATGAGTCTGCTGGTACATTGACCTAGACCACTACATTCCCCTTGTACTCTACACAGCCAGAATCTGACCCTGCTGAAAGTAAGGTTCCCCTTCCCGCATGTTATACCACCTTACACAGGGACAAAGAGGAAGGTGCAGATGAAAGTGCAGGTTCCTTCATCAGGTGGGGGGGCATACTCGTTGGCGACGTCACTGGCACAGGGCCCCTCAGAGTACGCAAAAGTGTCGCTGCTGGTGGGAGGCGCCCCCGCCATGCAAACACACCGCCGTACTTTGAGGGGCCCTGTGCCAGTGGCAATGCGAACGAGTGGGCCCCCCCTGCTTGCTCAGGATCACAGCACTTGCAACTTTTAAATACTTACCTTTCCCTGCAACACCGCCGTGACGTAGTCCGCATTTCCTGGGCCCACGAAAAACTTGAGCCAGCCCTACTCCCCCCACAACTTTCCCCCAATTCCTTATGCCCAACTATTATTATACAGTTAATTAAGATTGGCAAGCTTCAGAAACAAGAATGGATGTTTTTGGCATTAAAATGGGCACTGTAGGTGTTTTCCTGGCCTCCACTCACTGCCGACTATGCTTCCCCATTGACTTGCATTGGGTTTCGTGTTTCGGTCGATCCCCGACTTTTAGCGATAATCGGCCGACTGCACTCGACTCGACTCTGGACAAAATCGGGTTTCCCAAAACCCTACTCGATCTTAAAAAAATGAAAGTCGCTCAACCCTACTCGGGGGTGTATCCCATCTGGGCCTGGAGATTTGTCAATTTTTGTGATTTTTAGACACCGCCGTACTTCCTGCTGGGTTAAGCAGGTAACATTTAATTGGGAATTTTTATCACTAGTCATATTGGCTGCCATGGGATTTTCTTTTGTAAATACTGATGAAAAAAAGTCATTTAGCATATTGGCTTTTTCCTCATCCTCATCCACCATTTCACCCAGACTATTTTTAAGGGGGCCAACACTATTATTTTTTAGTTTCTTACTATTTATGTAGTTAAATAATATTTTGGGGTTATTTTTGCCCTCTCTGGCAATGAGTCTCTCTGTCTCAATCTTTGCTGCCTTGATTTGCTTTTTACAGAATTTATTTAATTTTTTGTATTTATTTAGTGCCTCTTCACTACCTACTTCCTTTAATTCTCTAAATGCTTTATTTTTGTCACGTATTGCGCCCCTTACAGTTCTATTTAGCCATATTGGTTTCCTCCTATTTCTAGTATGTTTATTCCCATACGGTATATACTGTGCACAGGTCCTATCCAGGATGCTATCTTTGTGTATTTTTGTGTCTCAGGATATCGTCCCAGTTAATTGCACCAAGATCCTCTCTCATCCGTTGGAAATTTGCCCTCCTGAAGTTTAGTGTCCTTGTCACCCCCCTACTACCCATCTTATTAAAGGTTACATGAAAACTTATTATTTTGTGATCACTATTCCCCAAGTGACCCCCAACCCTTATATTTGATATGCGGTCTGGCCTGTTGGTTAATATTAGGTCTAGCAGTGCCCCCCCTCCTTGTTGGGTCCTGAACCAGTTGTGAAAGGTAATTTTCTCTCATAGTTGTCAAAAACCGATTACCTTTGCTGGAACTGCAGGTTTCTGTTCCCCAATCTATTTCAGGGTAGTTGAAGTCCCCCATAATAATGACTTCTCCTTGAGTCGCAGCTTCATCTATTTGCTTTACGAGGATATTCTCCATTGCTTCCATTATTTTTGGAGATTTATAACAAATCCCTATCAGTAATTTATTATTTTTTCCCCCTCCCCTTATCTTCACCCACAGGGACTCTACATTTTCATTAAATTCACATATATTATCACGCAGGATGGGTTTTAAGGTCGATTTTACATACAGACACACCCCTCCCCCTTGCTTATCTGTATGGTCATTTCTGAACAGGCTATAGCCCTGCAAGTTAACAGCCCAGTCATGGCTCTCATCCAGCCACGTCTCAGATATCCCCACCATGTCATAATTATGCTCCAACAACATTAGTTCTAATTCATCCATTTTGTTGGCGAGGCTTCTAGCATTAGTATACATGCACTTGATGTTACTCTCTGTACCTCTATTCTTTCTTAAATTACTAACTGTTCTAACCCCACCCCCCATGCCACCGCCACCCCCAACTTCCTTATTTGTGCCCAGGTCTCTATCTGCACTATCTTCCCCTCCTATAAAATGAATACCCTCCCCCCAATCCCTAGTTTAAACACTCCTCCAACCTTCTAACCATTTTCTCCCCCAGCACAGCTGCCCCTTCCCCATTGAGGTGCAGCCCGTCCCTAGCGTAGAGCCTGTAGCCAATTGAGAAGTCGGCCCAGTTCTGCAAGAACCCAAACCCCTCTTTCCTACACCAATTCTTGAGCCACTTATTAACCTCCCTAATCTCCCGTTGCCTCTCTGGCGTGGCACGTGGTACAGGCAGTATTTCGGAAAATACCACGTTGGAGGTCCTTGCTTTCAGCTTGCAGCCTAATTCCCTGAAATCGTATTTAAGGACCTTCCACCTACCTCTAACTTTGTCATTTGTGCCAATGTGCACAATGACCGCTGGGTCCTCACCAGCCCCTCCCAGTAATCTGTCCACCCGATCAGCGAAGTGTCGGACTCGAGCGCCAGGTAGGCAGCACACCGTTCGACGATCCCTGTCTTTGTGACAGATTGCCCTATCTGTTCCCCTAATAATTGAGTCCCCCACTACCAGCACTTGTCTGGCCTGCCCTGCTCTCCTATTTCCCTCCTTACTGGAGCAGTCACTCCTCCGGCTTTCAGAGGACATGCCTGGCTGCAGCAGTGCTACCCCTGTACTGGTACCCCCCTCATCTGCCAACTTAGCAAACTTATTGGGGTGAGCCAGATCAGGACTAGCCTCCCTGGCACTCTTCCCTCTACCCCGCTTTCTGAATGTCACCCAGCTACCTACTTCACTGTCCTGCCGCTCCATCCTACCATCTCCCTCCTCATCTATTCCATTGAGCGTCTGCTCTGTGAGCAGAAGACTCCTCCCCATATTGTCTATGGATCTCAGTGTTGCCAGTTGCACATTTAGATCCAGAATCTGGGATTCCAAATGCACAACGTGCTCACATCTCGCACAGCAGTATGCACCCTCGACCAGCTGATCAAGGACTGCATACATGTGGCAAGATGTGCACTGGATGGCATTAACAATAGTGGAGCACATTTCATAATGGGGATTGCACCACACAGAAACGTTAAATAAAAAATAAATACAAGTATTAATTAAAAACAGACAGCAATTCCTCCCTTGGAAACTCCCTGATTCCAAAGTCACTGAATCACAAGTCACACTTACCGCCATCCACAGTTACACTCAGGTCACACTCAGCTCGGTCACACTCGCTATGCTGAAGATTTATAGATTTTTTTTTCTCTATTTCCCTTCAACAACAAGCCACCTTGCTGTTCAAATGCACTTCCAAAAAAGATACTATCCGATACCGATACTTTCAAGTATCGGAAAGTATCGCTCAACACTACTCACAACTTTATATTTAGCCTTTAATGGCTATAAAAATGGGGGTCCTAAAAAAATGAAGTAGTTTCCCCCTATAATTAATAACTAGCAAAGGCTATGCTGGTTGCCCCACAATGTTTTTTAAAATTATTTTTAAAATGTATCTATTCTTGATAACCAACCTTGGTGAAGCAGACTGCAGAGAGTTTTGCCTGGCTGGTTATCAAAAATACAGGGGAATCCATGCAGGTTTTTTTTTATAATTATTTATTTACAGAGCAGGAGCTGCTGATGAATACTGCCATCCGCTGCTCATGCTCTAACTGTTGCTAGCGGCAGCAGGTGTCAGCTGATTGGAGCTCTACTCCCATCAGCTGACACCAGTGACTGGTGGTAAACTTTATACCTCCTATCACACTGCTGGCTCTGTCTTCGATCACCGCCGATCAGATGCGCTACATCTGTGTTTCCCATGCTGTCACACAGCGTGGGAAACATCGACTTTTGTGCTGTGTATGTTCAGCTATGTTCGGCAATTTAATCGACGATTAAATCAGCGAATATTGCAAATTCAGAGATCATGAGTCAAATCGAACATTGAAATATTTGCTATTCTCCAATTTGGAGTGTAGGAGGAAACTGGAGAACCCAGAAGAAACCCACCTATCATGAAAGAACATACAAACTTCTTGCAGATATTGTCCTTGGGTTTGAACCCAGGACTCCAGTGCTGCAAGAATACAGTGCTAAAAAGAAATAAACGGATCAGACAAAATCCAAATTCTTCTGTTCAAGCTTTTTTCCCCTGAAAACTCAAAAAAGTCATCCTTTGCAAATGTAATGTCCCTTATGCTCTGAGATCTTTATAGACCTCAGAGTGTAATAAGAGTGCTATATGCAAACAAATTAAGAAATCCCTATGATAACTCCACTGCTTACCTGGACAGCCCCTTTACTCCACGTCACCAATTCGGTCTTTGTTGCATCTTCAGATTGCTGCTCTACACACTGAAAGGCATTTCATGCTGGATCAAGACTTCTAGCTTTCATGTTGCCTGGTTGTGTTCTGCACATGCCCATGCAAAAAGGCATACATTTAAGGCCTGGTGCTTTCAGCACAAGTGGAGGTAATTTCGAGATGTGACAAGGACCGGACATGTGACACAGTGGGGCCGGAGAGGTAAGCATAATTTTTTTTTAACATTTGGATAACCTTATATTATTCAAATTAATGACAGCCAGTAAATGTATTCACTCTCTAGTGCTAAATATTGAGCCACCGCGCTGCAAAATAAAAATGGTTAATTAAGCATTGAACATTATCAGGGTAGGCAAAATTAACTTTCTAATAATTATTGTTATTTACAGCGAAGGAAATAATTATTTGATCCCTTGTTGATTTTGTAAGTTTGCCCACTGACAAACACATGAACAGTCTATAATTTTAAGGGTAGGTTAATTTAACATTGAGAGATAGATATGAAAAATAAAATCCAGAAAATAACCTTGCATAAGTTATATAAATTGATTTGCATGTTGCAGTGAGAAATAAGTATTTGATCCCTTACCAACCATTAAGAGTTCTGGCTAAAGGATCTTTTCAATTTGAAAGGTATTTTTTCGAATAGACCGCAGCACATTAGCCTTTTATTTTTTTGTTAATTTCATTATCTAAGTGAATCCCACGACCCATAAAAATAGTACAATAGGCTATTGATGCTTTGTTGGATCTGTGGAACTTCAGAAATGAGCTGACTACTATAAAAATCAAGGTTAGTATTCCAGCTGTAAGCGCTTCTAGGCCAAATAAAGTTGCACTACATAACTCTTACTATAGTCAGTAAAGCCTGGCATAGTATATTCACAGAAAAATGTAATATCTGGTCTCAATCATGATATAGAATTTTGCATTGGGTTACAAGCTAAGGATTATATAGGTATAATGCCAAATGTATAAATCAAAATTTACAACAAATTTGGGTTCAGTAGAATCCATTTGTTTTCCCAATATGCTGCAGTTGAGGACTGGGAAGAAGTAACAAAAATCTTATACTTAGGTCTCTTTGACCTTCCATGTACCTCTTTTGCCTCCACTGATCCTCCCATCAACTCTTCTATCTTCCTTTTAGTGAGGTTTTTCATTCACTAAGCTCAGTGCTGTTTTGTGCGATTGGACACATATCATCGACGTGCATCATACCCTTTAGGAATGTATGCAGCGCAATTTGTCAATAATGTGAGTTGTGCCACACATTGCGTTGTGGGTTCCAGTCAATTCAACATTCTACTGAGGGACTGGTCGAGGTGGTTGTGGTGAAACAATACCAGGCCCCATCAAAGTTTTCATGTAAAGTGCCATGGAGAAGTGAGTTATGACATTTTTAAACCCTTCCTGACAGATTCAGTAGAAGTCAAATTTACTCGACGTGAATCAAAGTCTCTACCGATTTGAGAAAATCTGAGAAAATTGAATTTCAGGATATTTGGTCAATTTTAGTAACAAGTTTGCTTTAACATTATCTACACAATATTTCTTTAATATTCCTATAATTTCAGATTAGGTTCAATCTGTTATGTTTGCTAGTAACTATCATGTATAATTATGTGTAATTACAGTATATGCTACTGGGCTATGATGAATCTTTATTTCCCTTCTTATTGCAGTAACTCAGAAGAAGTGCTTGCACCCTAGAAGAGCAAAAAAAATAAATAAAAGTTTACTCTTAGTTCTGGGAACGATCACATAAACATTGAATAGCTGTTCCAGATAAATCATGTGATCAGATGAAGCTGTTTTCTCTTGTAACAGGCACTTTTATGGATTTGTTCAAATATTTTATGATGCTGAAAAATAATATTTTACTGCTAATTTATGTTAAAAATTACCATATATTAAAGCTTAAGTCAAAATTATTTAGTCTTGGTAACACCTACAAAAAGGTGGGTTTTACATTGCACAAAATAATCACAGTAATCTGCATGATTTAGATTTTATTCAGGGTTTATGGTTCTTCATGGTTAAGAACTGTGCAGCAAATAAGTTACTTGGTTTAAAGGGATTCATATCAGTGTTCTATGTACACAACATTTTGATTCATCTCGACTTGCCGATTCCTGTGGTTGATGATCATTGGAATCGAAAAGCAGAGCCAGGGAAAATAAAAAATCCTATTTTTTGCCCACAAAAATGATCTTTTAGTCCCCAATTTTTTAATTTCCCAAGGGTAACAGGAGAAATTGGACCACAAAAGTTGTTGTCCAATTTGCCCTGAGTACGCTGGTACCCCACATGTGGGAGAAAACTACTGTTTGGGCACACGTCAGGGCTCGGAAGGGAAGTAGTGACGTTTTGGAACGCAGGCTTTGATGGAATCTTCTGCGGCCGTCACGTTCCATTTGACGAGCCCCTGATGTGCCTAAAAAGTGGAAATCCCCCACAAGTGACCCCAATTTGGAAACTAGACCTCCTAAGGAACTTGTCTAGATGTGTGGTGAGAACTTTGAACCCCCAAGTGTTTCACTAAAGTTTATACCGCCCGTGCGGGAAAATAAAAAATCCTATTATTTGCCCACAAAAATGATCTTTTAGTCCCCAATTTTTTAATTTCCCAAGGGTAACAGGAGAAATTGGACCACAAAAGTTGTTGTCCAATTTGCCCTGAGTACGCTGGTACCCCACATGTGGGAGAAAACTACTGTTTGGGCACACGTCAGGGCTCGGAAGGGAAGTAGTGACGTTTTGGAACGCAGGCTTTGATGGAATCTTCTGCAGCCGTCACGTTCCATTTGACAAGCCCCTGATGTGCCTAAAAAGTGGAAATTCCCCACAATTGACCCCAATTTGGAAACTAGACCTCCTAAGGAACTTGTCTAGATGTGTGGTGAGAACTTTGAACCCCCAAGTGTTTCACTAAAGTTTATACCGCCCGTGCGGGAAAATAAAAAATCCTATTTTTTGCCCACAAAAATGATCTTTTAGTCCCCAATTTTTTAATTTCCCAAGGGTAACAGGAGAAATTGGACCACAAAAGTTGTTGTCCAATTTGCCCTGAGTACGCTGGTACCCCACATGTGGGAAAAAACTGTTTGGGCACACGTTGGGGCTCGAAAGGGAAGTACTGACGTTTTTGAATGCAGACTTTGATGGAATCGTCTGCGGGCGTCATGTTCCGTTTGCAGAGCCCCTGATGTGCCTAAACAGGAAAAAAACCCACAAGTGACAACATTTTGGAAAGTAGACCCCCAGAGAACTTACCTAGATGTGCCAACTTTGGAATTATTCTATTTCCTGTGAAGTAAATTAGTAGTGCATGGAGGTGTGGTACAATTTAAAGCAATCCTTCATACACAGGCCAGGTTTGTCGGGGCAGGTGTCGCATTGATAGATGGTGTCACTTCGAATTCCTCTTTTGTAGCACACTCGGCACCTTTTTTGCGGCTTACCTTTTTTTTCAGTTGGCGGGACCACCCCAGGAAAATGCTGGCCTGGTACGACACGTGCACCTTCAGTTCCAGAAGTACTGGAGCCCGCTCCTTCCCTCGTGCCAAACATCAGGGCCTTAACCACTACCTCCTGGAAATGAAGGTACGACATATCGGTGTTGCGTGCACATCGTGACAGCAGGAAAGCGTTGAGCATTGCCATTTGTACGATGTGCACGGACAGCTTTTTGTACCACACCCTGGCCTTTCTCAAAGCACTGTATGGTTGGAGGAGTTGATCGGAGAGATCAACGCCCCCCATGTTTTTGTTGTACCCCAGTACACAGTCCGGTTTGCAGACCTGTGCAGAGGTACCCCGTACAGTGCTGAGGGCGCTGCCATCACCGTGTATGGTGGTCAACAGAAGGACATCCCTTTTGTCCTTGTACTTGACAACCAGCAGGTGGTCGCTACATTGGGCTTTGCTCTCGCCTTTTCTGAGAATCTGCCCAAGTAGCGTCTTCGGGAGGCCTCTCTGATTTTTGCGGACAGTACCGCAAGCTGCGGTACCTCGCGCAAAGAGAGATTTGTAGAGTGGGATGCTGGAATAAAAGTTATCGGTATAGAGGTGATAACCTTTATCCAGCAGTGGGTGCACCAAATCCCACACAATTTTCCCACTCACTCCCAGGATAGAAGGACACTCAGGCGGTTCAATCCTGCTGTCCTTCCCTTTGTAGACTCTAAAGCTGTGGGTGTACCCTGAGGTACTCTCACACAGCTTGTAGAGTTTGATTCCGTACCTGGCCCTCTTGCTGGGCAGGTATTGACGGAATCTAAGCCGCCCCTTAAAATGAATTAAGGACTCATCCACGCAGATGTCCCTTTGAGGCACGTACACTTCTGCAAACTTTTTGTTGAAGTGTTCGATGACCGGCCGAACTTTGAACAGACGGTCAAAGTTGGGGTCATCACGTGCGGGACACCGTGCATTATCGTTGTAATGCAGGAACTTATGGATGGCCTCAAAGCGCGTCCGGGTCATGACCATTCGGAATACTGGAGTGTTATATAAAATATCCACACTCCAATATTGCCGAAGTTCAGGCTTCTTCAGGATCCCCATGTGGAGGACCAGGCCCCAAAACTGCATCATTTCAACTGCGTCTACAGGAGACCAGTTAGAATATGATGAACCCGAGTTTTGGTCCAAAAATTGCCGAGCATACAGATTAGTTTGCTCCACCATGAGGTTGACGAAAGCCTCAGAGAAAAAGACTTTGAAAAAGTCTAGTTCTGTGAGGCCGGTGGTGTCAAACTTGATTCCTGATTCTGCCACAAAATCAGGAATCAGTGGCTCGTAATTTTCAGGTGGCGAGGTCCATATGGGGTCCGCAGTGGGGTGCGCTGGTTCGTCTTCAGCAATGGTGGGCGCTTCATCTTCATCTTCATCAACGATGGGCCTAGCCTCATCTTCTGTCCTGCGGCGTCTGCGTGGCGGTTCCGCAGGGCCGGAGGAGGAAGATGAGGAGTGGGAAGAGGATGAGGAAGAATCAGAAAAATAAAGAAAAGTGGGATCCTCTCCCTCGCTATCAGTGTCGGAGGCAAGGAAAGAATATGCCTCCTCCGCTGAATAGCGCTGTTGGGACGAACGAGATGAGCGGGACATTTTTTTTGTAAGTGTGGTGCTTGGGTGCACTTTATTGGTAACTGTGTAAGTGTGGGGGGATAGTGTTTGGTGCAAACTACTCTGAAAAGAAAAAGCTAAAGGAAAAAAAAAAATACCTGTGAAAGAAAAGTATAAAACAGCAGGCCCTAGCTCTGATAAGTGAACCGCGTCACTTATCAAAGTTTGGCGGCTGCTGGGTGTGTGAACGGGGATGTGAAAAAAAAAAACGCAGGCACGAGAGCTCTGATAAATGAACCGCGTCACTTATCAAAGTTCAGTGGCTGCTGGGTGTGTGAACGGGGATGTGAAAAAAAAAACGCAGGCACGAGAGCTCTGATAAATGAACCACGTCACTTATCAAAGTTCAGCGGCTGCTGGGTGCGTGCACAGGGATGTGAGAAAAAAAGAAAAAAAAGCACGGGTTAGACGCGGCGGGGTGAGCGCACGGAGATGTGGGGAAAAAAAAAAAGGAAAGCACGGGTTAGATGCGGCGGGGTGAGCGCACGGAGATGTGGGGAAAAAAAAAAAAGAAAAAGGAAAGCACGGGTTAGATGCGGCGGGGTGAGCGCACGGAGATGTGGGGAAAAAAAAGGAAAGCACGGGTTAGACGCGGCGGGGTGAGCGCCCGGAGATGTGATGAAAAAAAAAGAAAAGGAAGGCAAGGGTCAGATGCGGAGGCTGGGTGAGCGCACGGGGATGTGTAAAAAAAAAAGAAAAAAAAAAGAAAACGGCAGGCACGAGAGCTTTGATAAGTGAACCGCGTCACTTATCAAAGTTCGGCGGCTGCTGGGTGTGCGCACAGGTGTGGTGAAAAAAAAAAAGGAAAACGGCAGGCACAATCTCTGATAAGTGAACTGCGTCACTTATCAAAGTTTGGCGGCTGCGGGATGGGTGTATGGAATTGGGCAAAGGGGGTTGCTGAAAAAAAGCGAGCACGAGTGTTGATCAGTGAACTGCGTCACCAATCAATGCTCGGCGGCTGCTAAAAGTGCGCACGGCGGCGACGCAAAGAGGGACGGAGGGGGTAAAAAAGAGGGGGGAAGGGGGGGAGGGGGGAGGGGGGATGGGTGGATGGAGGGGGGGATGGGGGGGTGGATGGAGGGGGGGATGGGGGGGTGGATGGAGGGGGGGATGGATGGAGGGGGGGATGGGGGGGTGAAGTGAGACCGGGTAGGGGCTGTTAGCACTTACCTTTTGTAGTCTCTCTTCTTTCTTTGGTTTTCTTTCTTCTTTCTTTCACTTTTTTTGTATCGCAGGGGATTGTGGTGTTACAGGCTTCTGTAGCACCACAAGGCCCAGCAAGACAGGATCTGGCTGTGTGACCGCTCAGCAGGAGTCCCTCAGCTAGAGTGAGGACCCCTGCAGAGCGGTCACACAGGTCACCTGCAGGTGACAGACAGGTCACAGAGCGGTCACACCGCTGCTGTGAGCTGTCATTGGTGGGATCGAATGATAACATCGATCCCACCAATCCCTGCAGGGCTTGGTGACCATGGCAACTGCCTTGGATCTCTCCTATCCTAGGCAGGTCACTGCCAGGTCACCAGCAGGGCACACACAGCGGTCACAACGTGACCGCCGCTGTGCCCTGTGATTGGCGCGATCGTCGATCGCATTGATCGCGCCAATCAGCTCCTGCAGGCCCTGCTGGGCCTGCACTAGGCTCTGGCCTACGATCGGTGCTATTGCAGCACCGATCCAGGTCAGTACAGCAGGGCACAGCGGCGGTAATACCGCCGCTGTGCCTTGCGATTGGCGCGATCGATACGATCGGCGATCGCGCCAATCCGGGGGGGTTGTGCCGGTGCCTGGCGTTGCCAGGCACCGGCCCTAGGATCGAGTACATCGGTACTCGATCCTAGCCTGCGACCTCATTGTTTCAGCCGCTCCGATTGGCTGAAACAATGAGGAACGCTGTGATTGGCTGTTCAGAATTGAATAGCCAATCACAGCGATCCAGAGGCCTGGGGGGCGGAGCCAGGCCCGGGGATGTCGGCGCCATCTTCATCCAGGTAAGATGGCACCGGCAATTTAATGCGATCACCGCGACTTAAGTCGCGATGTCGCATTAAACAGTATGACGTACTATACCGTCGGTGGGAATTAAGGCCCACCCCACCTCGACGGTATAGTACGTCAGATGGGATTAAGGGGTTAATGTCCAAATAAAGGAAAGCATTTTACGGGACCAGTGAGTGCACATCATTTTTTCTTTAATTATGACACTATATTGTGTGTACAGGAAGTACACACGGCACTCAAGGTTCCGTGGTGGTGCACAAGTCAGGTTTCCAGAACCTGAAACCTGAGCTGGGAGATATTATGATTTTTTTCAATAAAATGGTTTCAGGTTCTGGAGCAGATAGACCCCCTAAGATGGGGCCAGAACTGCATCAGAATGCTTAAAAGAAGGGAAGCATACTGGATTTTTACGCTACAGACCTTAGAACCAAAGGGATAGAATAGGGACTATGAGGTTTCAGGTTTTCTGTGATATACTACGTACTTAAATATGAGGCTTTAATGTATTGACATTTGACATCTTGTTTACCAATATAACTTGTTTTTAACTGTTTATATTTCTTTCTGTTTCTGTATAGAACCGTTAATGTCCTGTCACACACTGGGCACAGGTGTCACCCCACACGGTATAGTATTTATGCACTATACTCCATGACATATTGTGATCACCTCCCCTATTTTCAGCCCCTTTTCCACCATAACTATGCTGTTCTACGTCTACCCAGCTTACTTTTTTGTTGCCTGTTATCATTCAGTTTAGCATTGCCCATTCTGCTGCTCACAGACCATTCCTCATCTCTCTAATAACACCTCCCAGCTTGCTTGTAAGCCCAGGTGCTAGGTCCCTTTTTTCCTCAGCTTCCTTTTGCGCACGCGCGGTTCCGCAGTCTAGCAGAGCCACAGCGCAGGCGCCACAGGCTCCACACACTTTAGCTCTCTGCCTTACCACATTTAGCACGGTCTGCGCATGCGCGGCTTCTTTAGCCGTGATCACGTGACCGCTATGACGCGGCTAGTCACGTGACCTGCCCTCAGCGCTCATTTATACCCGGAAGTAGTGCTGTTTTCCCAGCGGCCTCTGGGATCAACTGCGTCCCCGGCAGCTCAGTGCTACGCATTCGGAGACACCAGGTACATTAATGGCTATATGCATATTAGCCTGTAACCTTTCCACTTGTTACCTAGGTCGCCAACCCACTGTATATTTGTTTGCCACGGTGCGTCATCTCAAGCTCCTCCAAGATTATAGAGGTACAGTACGTTTACTCGTTGACTTTAGGAGGCTTTTGTAAAACATATATAAACCCTTCTCCCCCTCTCCATACTTCCCAGGTACGGTCTCCCAGGTACTTTTCTGCGCAGGCCTTCAGGGCCTACATATTTCACTATTTGGCTTCCAGGCACTGTGTCCAATGCCATATTTGGCACATAATTTTACATATGGGCTCTTAATTTTACGTATGGGCTCTTTATTGTGTCATAACATTCATGTGCCGGGTGGATACGCATATGGTGGCTTTCTACAATATTTATGGTCATATACCCATGAGTCTTTTTATATAAATTATTATCTGGGGTCTACAGTAGCGATGCTTCATTCACGTTGTCACGTTTCTATTGTAGGTTTTCACCCTGCACTCTCGTACTTAGCACTTTGATCCGACGCCATGGAATAGCATCTTGTTCTCACTATCCTTTGGGACATTCTCTATCCACAGCCCTTCTACAGGACTCAATACCAATACTATGCGCCACATTTAATATTTTCTTGATACACGTTCACAGCTTATAGCTCTCTTTCTTCGAGGTCCACGACTCACGGAGCACCAGTCCGGATTTGTTCAGACCGCCACAGTTGTCACTTCTCACATAACATGTGATGTATTTTTATCTCAAACAGAATGTATCATGATTTCTGTGAATATTTAATGTGCATCATGTTATTCTTTCTCTAAAAATTCTTGTTATTTTGTATATATATTTCAGTAATTCAAAGATGTTTCTGATGAAGGTCTTGTGATTAGACCAAAAACGTTTAAACCTTTGAACTGGATGCACAAAATAAATGATATGTTCATCTTCATCTTGCATAAGAAAATTTGAGTGCCAAGTGATTTATTACTATATTGTGTGTCCCATCCTGGGACAATGCAAAACAGTTAAAAAAAAATTAGACTGTATAAAAATATATATTTTAAAATTACTAAATAAAAAAATATATATATTGTTCCAAGAAATACATTTCTTTATGTAAATTTAAAAAAACAATAAAAGTACAGATATTTAGTATCGCCGCATGCGTAACAACCCGACCTATAAAACTGTCCCACTAGTTAACCCCTTCAAAACGAGGCAAAAAACAATGCTTTATCTTATCACCATTGTGCAGTGTGATTCCTATAAGTGTGTCCTAGAAGTGTGAAGATTAATGTAGAATTAAAACCAGAAGGATGTATACAGATTGTGCCCTGCTATCTGCCACCATCGCACTCTAACCATCATGTGTATTCTTCCTACAAGTATGTTCATGCACCCAGCTCTCCAGCCTGCTCTCCTGCCTTGTCTGTCTATGATGTGCATATACTACATCATCCAACTTTCCACACAGACTTACCTCTGCTCCTAGCTTCCACTTGGTATGTTCATGCACCCAACTCTCCAGCCTGCTCTCCTGCCTTGTCTGTCTATGAAGTGCATATAGTACATCATCCAACTTTCCACACAGACTTACCTCTGCTCTCCTAGCTTCCACTTGGTATGCTCATGCACCCAGCTATCCAGCCTGCTCTCCTGCCTTGTCTATCGATGAAGTGCATATAGTACTTCATCCAACTTTCCACACAGACTTATCTCTGCTCCTAGCTTCCACTTGGTATGTCTTTCAACTAACCCCAGCTTTACCTCCCTCCACCCGTGTTATTTATGACCTTGTTTACTCTGGCTTGATTATATGCATCTGGTCCACTCTTCATTCTCTGACCAAGATGAACAGAGACCACTCTTCTCTGCTTCACACCTGAATTCACTCAGTAGTACATATATTGCATAGGAAAAGTCTGCAAAGACTTTAGTCTGCAGTATGATTCCTATAAGTGTGTCCTAGAAGTGTGAATATTAATGTAGAATTAAAATCAGAATTGAACCAGAAAGGAACTCAAGGTAATTGGCCAGTCACTGTAAACAATGTTTCTATTTATTTTCACTTTCACCCCTATAATCCTTTACTTTCTGCTAACTCCCCTAATCCCTACATGTAATAATTATAGGGGATAACTCAGGAGACTCTTTGCGTGGAACAAGACAACTACAGGACACAGTTTTATAAGTGGTAAAGTCTATATTATCACATGGTGATTCAAACAGGTGCAGAGAAACTCAAGTCCACAACACATGGTGCAAATATTAAATGCAGCTCAGCAGTCTATAGGAAACTTCAGAGGAAAATGCAATCACGCAGAAAGTCTAAGAAGCACAATTATTCTTGAGGATACTTGACACGAATAAGTCCTTGCTTAGTCCAAAACACAGATAGATATGCTTATAAGGCAGTTCAAATAATATCTTAGCTCAACCAGGGAGGTCTGGGTAATAGTCTCAGGTTCTTACAGAGCAGAAACAGCTTACATGGCCAGCAAATGCAGATGGAAGCAAACACAAGCAGAAGATGAAGGAGGATTACTGGAACTGGTGTATGCAGCAGGAACTCAGAGCAGAGTAGCAGGATAACCCCACAGGTTCACAGGAGCAGGTATATAGCCAGGGAGTCACCAGAGGCCAGAAGCTGGATGCAAGGCAGAATACTCTAGCACAGACTGAAGGCTGGGGTGGAGTTTTATAGCAGGAAGACACAGTGCACATGAGACAAAAGACGCCATTTTGGAAAAGGGCAGTAATGCACAAAAGGTAATAAAAAATGTTCAGAGTCCTGACACTACACCTAGTAAGGAACTGTTCATCTCTTCTTCAATCCTCCCCATCCATCTCACCTCCTCAGAACTGTTACTCAACATACAATCCTCTGTCTCAAAGCACAGACAGCCACCTCAGGCCCTCTCCTGCTCCCACCTGCTAACACTTTCTCTGCTCCTTCTCACTGCTGGTGATATCTCTCCAAATCCTGGTCCTCCTCACCACATCCCCACAGTCAGTTCTACCTCCCATACACGCTCTATCACAAATTTCCATAACCCCTGCAGAAATCTTAAACACCTTGATCTACACTCACTCTCTGAATCCCTCCTCCCTCTCACAGACATAAATTCCCTACACAATGCAGATGATGCTGCCGCTCTATATAACACCACAATAGCTGTAGCTTTGGAATCTCTTGCCCCTCTCACACATACCAAAGCTCGCAAAATCAACAGAAAGCCCTGGCACACTAGCCTGACCAAAGAACTGAGGCGAGCTTCCAGGGCTGCTGAGCAGAGATGGAAAAGATCCCACTCCAACAAGCACTTCATCGCATTCAAACAGTCCCTCACTACTTTCAAGACCACACTCGCCACAGCAAACCAAACTTACTTCTCATCTCTCATATCCTCCCTGTCTCACATCCCTAAAAAGTTATTCAACACTTTCAATTCTCTCCTCTGTCCCCCAGCACGTCCTCCCTCCCCACTCATCCCAGCTGAAGACTTTGCCTAATTTTTCAAGCAGAAGATTGAGAACATCAGAGACAGTTTTAGTCGACAACCACCATTACAGAAGATTGACTCTCCACTCTACTCTCAAGATTGCATCTCACCATCTGTGCACTTGACCCAATCCCTTCCCACTTCATCCCAAACCGTGCCACAGTCTTCATCCCAACCCTAACCCATCTCTTCAACCTATTACTAACAACTGGTGTTTTCCCCTCAAGCTTTAGACATGCCTCAATAACACCTATCCTCAAAAAGCCCTCTCTTGACCCATCCTCTGTACCTAGCTATTGCCCTATATCACTTCTCCCCTATGCCTCAAAACTGCTGGAACAACACGTCCATCTTGAACTGTCATCCCATCTATCTTCCTGCTCCCTCTTCGACCGTTTACATTCAGGCTTCCAGTCACACCACTCCACTGAAACTGCTCTAACTAAGGTCTCCAATGACCTATTATCCACCAAGAGCAAGCAACATTACTCTATCCTCCTCCTCCTGGACCTGTCCTCTGCCTTTGACACAGTGGACCATTCCCTGTTGCTGCAGACACTCTCATCCCTTGGCATCACAGACTTGGCCATATCCTGGATCTCATCATACCTAACTGACTGGACAATCAGCATCTCTCACTCACACACCACCTCCTCACCTCGCCCCCTATCTGTCTGAGTCCCGCAAGGTTCATTTTCAGGGCACCTGCTCTTCTCCATCTACACTTTTGGCCTGGGACAGCTCATAGAATCTCACAATTTTCAGTATCATCTCAATGCTGATGACACACAGATCTACATCTCTGGACCAGATATCACCACCCTACTAACCAGAATCCCTCAATGTCTATCCGCTATTTCATACTTCTTCTCCACTAGATTTCTAAAACTTAACTTGGACAAAACAGAATTCATCTTCTTTCCCCCATATCACGTGACCCCCCCAACAAACCTATCCATTACAGTAAACGGCTGTCCACTCTCTCCAGTCCCACAAGCTCGCTGTCTCGGGGTAATCCTTGACACTGATCTCTCCTTCTAACCACATATCCAAGCCTTTTCCATTTCCTGCCGCCTTCAACTCAAAAACATTTCACGGATCTGTACATTTCTAAACCAAAAATCTGCAAAATCCCTAGTCCATGCCCTCATCATCTCCCGCCTCGACTACTGTAACCAACTGCACTGTGGCCTCCCCTCTAAAACTCTCGCACCCCTCCAATCTATTCTAAACTCAGCTGCCCGACTAATCCACCTGTCCCCCCGCTATTCCCCAGCCTCTCCCCTCTGTATATCCCTTCACTGGCTCCCCATTACCCAGAGACTCCAGTACAAAAGCCTAACCATGACATACAAAGCCATCCACAACCTGAATCCTCCATACATCTGTGACCTCATCTCCTGGGCCCTTTCCTGCATGCAACCTCCAATCCTCACAAGATCTCCTTCTCTACTCCCCTCTTATTTCCTCTTCCCACAATCGCATGCAAGATTTCTCTCGTGCATCACCCCTACTCTGGAACTTTCTACCACAACATATTGGACTCTCACCTACCATCGAAACCTTCAAAAAGAACCTGAAGACCCACCTCTTCCAACAAGCCTACAACCTGCAGTAACCACCAATCGACCAAACCACTGCACAACCAGCTTTATCCTGAACTACTGTATCCTCACCCATCCCTTGTAGACTGTGAGCCCTCGCGGTCAGGGTCCTCTCTCCTCCTGTACCAGTTGTGACATGTATTGATCAAGAATATTGTACTCGTTTTTTTTATGTATAGCCCTCCTCACATGTAAAGCGCTGTGGAATAAATGGCGATATAATAATAATAATCATAACACGCAATCAAGTAGACAAATATAAATAAACATGTCCCGCAAAAATTAGCCACAATACAGCATCATCAGCAAAAAATAAAAAAAGCTATAGCTCTCAGAATAAAGTGATGCAAAAACAATTATTTTTTATTTTACAAAGTTTTTGTATAAAAGCGGCCAAAGCATAAAAAATGATATAAATGAGGTATCACTGTAATCACACTGACCTGAAGAATAAAACTGCCTTATCAATTTTACCACATGTGCAATGGTATTTATGCCCCACCCAAAAGAAATTCATGAATTCCTGGTTTTTGTTCATTCTGCTGTCAAAAAATCGTAATAAAAAGCGATAAAAAAAGTCATGTGCCCGAAAATGGTATCAATAAAAACGGCAACTCGTCCTGCAAAAAACAAGACCTCACATGACACTGTGGGCCAGAATATGGAAAAATTATAGCTCTGAAAATGTGGTGATGCAAAAAACTATTTTTGCAATAAAAAACATCTTTTAGCATGTGACAGCTGCCAAACATAAAAACCCACTATAAAATCCCGCTATAAATAGTAAATCAAACCCCCCTTTATCACCCCCTTAGTTAGGGAAAAAAATAAAATAAAAAAATGTATTTATTTCCATTTTCCCATTAGGGTTAGGGTTAGTGTTAGGGTTGGGCTAAAGTTATTGTTAGGGTTGGGGTTAAAGTTAGGTTTAGGTTTGGGGCAAAAGTTAAAGTTAGGGTTGGGGCTAAAAAAAAAATCGATTTTGTGGGGAAAAAATAATTTTTAATTTTTACGGCTCTGCAATATAAACTTTAGTGAAACACTTGGGGGTTCTAAGTACTCACAATACATCTAGATAAGTTCCTTGGGGGTCTAGTTTCCAAAATGGCATCACTTGTGGGGGGTTTCTACTGTTTAGTCACATCAGTGGCTCTGCAAACGCCACATGATGCCCGCAGACCATTCCATCAATGCCTGCATTCCAAAATGTCCCTACTTTCCTTCCGAGCCCCGACATGTGACCAAACAGAAGTTTTCTTCCACATATGGGGCATCAGCATACTCAAGACAAATTGCACAACAACTTTTGGGGTCCAATTTCCCCTGTTACCCTTGTGAAAATACAAAATTAGGGCTAAAAAATCATTTTTGTAGAAAGAAAATGATTTTTTATTTTCACGGCTCTGCATTAAAACTTCAGTGAAACACTTGGGGGTTCAAATTTCTAGATAAGTTACTTGGGGGGTCTAGTTTCCAATATGGGGTCACTTGTAGGGAGTTTATACTGTTTAGATACATCAAGGGCTTTCCAAACGCGACATGGGTCCGATCTCAATTCCAGCCAATTCTGCGTTGAAAAAGTTAAACGGTGCTCCTTCCCTTCCGAGCTCTGCCATGCACCCAAACAGTGGTTTACTCCCACATATGGGGTATCAGAATACTCAGAACAAATTGTACAATAACTTTTAAGGTCCAGTTTCTCTTGTTACCCTTGGGAAAATAAAAAAATTCGGTCAAAAAGATAATTTTTGTGAAAAAAAATTTGATTTTTTATTTTTACGCTCTACATTATAGACTCCTGTGAAGCACTTGAGGGTTCAAAGTGCTCACCACACATCTAGATAAGTTCCTTAGGGGGAATACTTTCCAAAATGGCATCACTTGTGGGGGTTTCCACTGCTTAGGCACATTAGGGGCTCTCCAAACGCGACATGGTGACCGATAATTCCAGCCAATTTTACATTGAAAAGTCAAACAATGTTCCTTCCCTTCTGAGCTCTGCCAAGGGCCCAAACAGTGGTCTTCCCCCACATATGGGGAAACTGCATACTCAGAACAAATTGCACAATAACATCTGGGATCCAGTTTCTCCTGTTACCCATGGTAAAATAAAAAACAATTGGATCTGAAATAATTTTTTGTGAAAAAAAGGTAAATGTTCATTTTTTTAAACATTTCAAAAATTCCTGGGAAGCACCTGAAGGGTTAATAAACTTCTTGAATGTGGTTTTGAGCACCTTCAGGGGTGCAGTTTTTAGAATGGTGTCACTTATGGGTATTTTCTATCACATAGACCCCTCAAAGTGATTTCAAATGTGATGTGGTCCCTAAAAGAAAATGGTGTAAAAAGAGAAATTGCTGGTCAAATTTTAACCCTTATAACTCCCTAACAAAAATAAAATTTTTGTTCCAAAATTGTGCTGATGTAAAGTAGACATGTGGGAAATGTTACTTATTAAGTATTTTTATGTGAGATATCTGTGTGATTTAAGGGCATGAAAATTCAAATTTGGAAAATTGCAAAATTTTCAAAATTTTTGCCAAATTTCCATTTTTTCACAAATAAACGCAAGTAATATCAATTAAATTTTACCACTATCATAAAGTACAATATGTCTTGAGAAAAGATTGTCAGAATCACTGGGATTCATGGAAGCATTCCAGAGTTATAACCTCATAAAGGGACAGTGGTCAGAATTGTAAAAGGCCTGGTTATTAACATGCAAACCACCCTTGGGGGTAAAGGGGTTAATGCAGAAAATTCACAACGATGCAAAGTCCTTTATTTGAAAAAAAAAACCACTCCCAGACCCTCTTTTACCCATTTATTACCTTTAACCAATCAAATATTCCAAATGTCCCATGACGATCTCCAACTCTGCTACATTCCAGATGGTGTGTTGAGTGGTGACATGATGTGACTGCTCAGCACACCAGCCAGAGCACATTGACAGTAGTGTGAGAACGCACCTGCAGTGACAAGCGCTGACTTCACTAAAGTGATGGAAGCTAATATCCAAAGAACTGTTGAATCTTTACTGCTGTCAGCGTTTACAAAATAATTGATCAATTTGAATATACACAGTGTTCACTCATATACAGTGGAGAAATAAGTATTTGATCCTGTTAGGTGTCGAGTTCCCGCCTCTGCACAGGGGGAATCTCAAACCATCTCCGCTGCGGTCTCCCATTCTTCTCCAACCGCAGTGGAGCCTGCTCAGTGGAGAAGTTTGTCCCAGCATCTGGCTCAAGCTGATACTGTGCGAATGGTTACTGCTGCCCTTCCAGGCTCTGCCTTTGTAGCCAGCACTGATCATCAGCGAGCGGATCTTTCTGGGACTAGGTCCTTCTTTGCCCATACTGAGCATGCCCACGGGACGACCTCCCATTGGAGGTCGGGGGTCACATGCTCAGGTCCTGCTGCGGCTCCTATTGGACCATCTGGAAGGCCCCATAGCACTGCTACTATAAAAGGTTTGCAAGGCCGCTCGGCTATGCGCTAGTGTATACTTGAAAACGTGTGTGTGTAGATGTGTGACTGTTGCTCTTTAAAAATCCCCCTTCCTAGTTTTGACTGCTCGCGAATGGTGGATGCTTGCCATCTAGCGCTCAACAGTGCTACCTGCACCTAACACACAATACAGCTTCTGATTGCAGTGACTGCCAGTGCGGCACCATGAGCTAATAGAGTGCTTTCCTGACCCAAGTCTGGGTGGTTAGTGGCGTCCGCCAGAGCGGCACTGCATGCACTCTTGTGCATTTAATTATTGCTTCTGTTTAACTCTGACACCCCAGTAGCGGTGTCGAGCGCAAGAGGTCTAGATGAACTCTTTCCCTGAGTCTTGGGATAGAGTTCTGTGACTCCTTGCTTGCGCTCTTTGTGCGGTACTGCGGCCCTGTGACGCAACAGGGTTCGCTTCCTTCATACCGGGTGAAGCTAACCCGTGTGTGTATCCACGTTATACCTCCATATAGTCCGTCATTACTCAGCAGCAGGTTCCATCTCTGCACGGAGGACCCCGGACTGCGAACGCACCTTATACCATCATCCTAAATATTTGGTGCGTTCCTCTAGCCCTAATAGATCCCTTGCTGATTTTGTAAGTTTGCACACTAATAAAATCCTGAGTGACAACCTCCTTCCCTCTGTCAGGATATTAAAAATGGGTCATGGATGGGCGTGGCTAGCTGTGGAGGGAACAGGACGCACTTTCCCTGAGCTCCTCTAATAGCTGATAAAATCTACATAATCCAACAATATAACTGACCCATCTTCACATTTTTAGGGCTTTATCCACCTGCCTGAGGGCCCTGGACGCTTAATTTGGTCATATTGGCCATAAAATCAAGCTACACGCGCAAGGTAAACCTGGGCCTTCATAACAGGCCTGAAGCCTGCAGGACAAGACCACGGATCGCTGCATCTCACCCTCCTCCATACGGAAGACCTGGTCGGGCGGAACATTGGTGTAGCTGATACCTGCCTCTTAGGACCCCAGCGGGTCTGTCAACGACGATCCGGGACAGACGTGAGGTGAGGAGATCGACGGGGGATGAGCAAATAGCTGGCGCACCGGCGGAGTGTTTTCCCGCCCTCCCCGTCTTCCATCTCTGCGGCAGGACTTAGATTACACTGACCGGGGATCCATACGCAGCGCCGGTCTACAGCGGACGCAGGGAGGTACGAGTTGCCCCCTCCCCGTACACCCTCTCCTGCTTCTGATCACCGCTTGCGCGGCTTGCCGCTTATCTGCGGCGGTGCCCCCTCCGATCCGGTGCTTGGACGCTGTCTCGGCGCCGTGCTGGCCTGCCGTTGCTGCGACCTGGCCCCTGCTCCATACAGCGGCTGCCTGCAGACACGGGGAGACGCTGCGGTTGGCACTTAGAAAGTAAACTCAGCCTGTCTGAGATCGCTCCTCATCGGCAGCTCACAACTGTCCCTTATCTCCCGCTGCCCCATACCCACCTGCCTGGTTAAAGACACTCACCCTCCGTGACAGCATTCCTTTCCCCCGGCAGTCTGGTGGATACCTCGGGCATTTCCCTGGCAATGGTGTGTGAAGGGCTGGGAATTTCCCGCCAGTCCCAGCGCCATCTTGGGCCTGTCACACAGTGAGGAGAGAGCCTTTGCACGCCTGGCTGAGGGGCTGTGCTGGTCTGGGATCTCTCCCCATATACGGCTTATGACTGCACCCTGCACCCAGTCTCCTGATCTGCCACACCCATTTAATTGAGGGCTAAAAGACTGGAGGAACTGTTTGTGGCCAGAGCACACATTACAATTGGTGTGCACTAAAACAAAGAACTATATCTGGTGCTGAAACCTCTCCCCACCTACAGTCTATAATTCCACTACACCTCCTGCTGCCCCATACCCTTTTGTCTATATTCAACTACAGCTCAATTAATACAGTAATTCTTTGCTGCCTTGATAAATGAACTGCCTTCTAGACTAGTTCTTTCCACTACAAACTCAGCACATCTCGATAAAGAAAAGACTTTGAAGGACAGAGGAGACTGTAGAGAACATAAACGTGCATCTCACTCTGACTGTAGCCACCTCTCCTTCACAACTCAGCACTGCACTTTCATTATTTTCTTCATTGCTGTTTCTCTCACACCAACCTCTGAACTATGCCTGCAGAAGAACAACTGCATTTCAAACAACGTAAAGCACAACAAATACTAATATAATTTTCAGTCTTTAGTCTCTCTGTGTCACTGGTGTCCTCCCGGGACTCATATATACAAAGGAGGTCCTCTGAAAGACAGCCATCTAGTGACACTTAATGCCCAATCTCAGAACTGGAGATACATTTTACAATACACAAAAAAGACTCAACTGGTCGCAGAACGTCCCCACTGATACAATAGCGACACCTAGTGTCCATGTTGAGCTCTAATTCTGTGCACATTATGAGTAGTGTTGAGCATTCCGATACTGCAAGTATCGGGTATCGGCCGATACTTGCTGTATCGGAATTTCCGATACCGAGATCCGATACTTTTGTGGTATCGGGTATCGGGTATCGCAACAACATTAATGTAATAATGTGTAAAAAAGAGAATTAAAATAAAAAATATCGCTATACTCACCTGTCCGACGCAGCCGGGACCTCAGCGAGGGAACCGGCAGCGTTGTTTGTTTAAATTTCGCGCTTTTACTTGGTTACGTGAAGTCCCGGCTTGTGATTGGTCAGGGCGGCCATGTTGCCGGGACGCGGACCAATCACAGCAAGCCGTGACGAAATTACGTCACGGCTTGCTGTGATTGGTCCGCGTCCCGGCAACATGGCCGCCATTAACCAATCACAAGCCGTGACGTCACGGGAGGCTGGACATGCGCGTATTTTGAAAAGCGCGCGTGTCCAGCCTCCAGTGACGTCCCGGCAACATGGCCGCCATTAACCAATCACAAGCCGTGACGTCACGGGAGGCTGGACATGCGCGTATTTTGAAAAGCGCGCGTGTCCAGCCTCCAGTGACGTCCCGGCAACATGGCCGCCATTAACCAATCACAAGCCGTGACGTCACGGGAGGCTGGACATGCGCGTATTTTGAAAAGCGCGCGTGTCCAGCCTCCAGTGACGTCCCGGCAACATGGCCGCCATTAACCAATCACAAGCCGTGACGTCACGGGAGGCTGGACATGCGCGTATTTTGAAAAGCGCGCGTGTCCAGCCTCCCGTGACGTCACGGCTTGTGATTGGTTAATGGCGGCCATGTTGCCGGGACGCGGACCAATCACAGCAAGCCGTGACGTAATTTCGTCACGGCTTGCTGTGATTGGTCCGCGTCCCGGCAACATGGCCGCCCTGACCAATCACAAGCCGGGACCTCACGTAACCAAGTAAAAGCGCGAATTTTAAACAAACAACGCTGCCGGTTCCCTCGCTGAGGTCCCGGCTGCGTCGGACAGGTGAGTATAGCGATATTTTTTATTTTAATTCTTTCTTTTACACATTAATATGGTTCCCAGGGCCTGAAGGAGAGTTTCCTCTCCTTCAGACCCTGGGAACCATCAGGAATACCGTCCGATACCTGAGTCCCATTGACTTGTATTGGTATCGGGTATCGGTATCGGATTGGATCCGATACTTTGCCGGTATCGGCCGATACTTTCCGATACCGATACTTTCAAGTATCGGACGGTATCGCTCAACACTAATTATGAGGAATATATAAAAAATCCTCTTTTCCGAGGCGCATGTCCGGTTTTCAGCAGTGACAGTCATGTCTTGCTGACCTCCGCTACCCGACCTACCTATTTAGGCCATAATCAGCATCTGAATTACGACAAACGCACCGCAACTGGACTTACTACACTTTCAGGAGACCCTCCTTCTGGCGATGCCTAGGAAGAGAGGCGCGGCACAAACACCGAGCCGTAATATAGTAGATCTTTTTCAGAGTAGCAGCAGTTCCAAGACGACTACTAAGACTTCTCTCCCCCCGGCCTCTACGGGGAACACGGGAGATATAATGGACCAAGATGAGACCGGTCCCCACATGGAGACAACGATCTCCACGGCAACTCTTACCAAATCCTTGCAAGAGACTTTCCGATCTGAGCTTTCCTCAGCTATGCAGAAGATCTCCTCCCAGATACAAGACATTATGCAGCGTACGGTGGCCCTAGAAGAAAAGATGGACGCCACTGCAGATGCCTTAGAAGAAGATCGCGAAACCCTCAAACTACATGCAGAACGTGTCGCAGAACTGGAACTCCGATGCGAAGACTATGAAAACAGATCACGTCGAGGTAACCTGCGGATCAGGGGACTCCCTGAAAATATTGTAGCTCTCAAAGACACTGCTACTGCCCTCTTCACCGCACTGCTCCCTGACACAGATCAGTCTATGCTGCATATCACCAGAATTCATAGAGCCCTGGGCAGACCGCACAATAGCGATATGCCCAGGGATGTGATCCTCAAACTACATTATGAGGAAGCACGAGATCTAATCCTGCATGCTGCACGTGATAATCCAGACCTACCGGGACTGCCATCTTCGGTACATATCTATGCGGATATTGCGTCAACCACCCTCGCCAGGAGGAGATCTCTCAAACCAGTAACATCAGCCTTGCAGACAGCACAGATCAAATACAGATGGAGCTTCCCCTTCACCCTCATCTTTACATATAACTCTCAACTGTACACCTGCCGTACACTAGAAGAAGGGAAACAAGCCATGCTTAAAGTTGGGATCCCGATCTCATTAGAGACTTCAGCCATGCCGCAGAGAATACCAAGACCACCAAGAGAATGGCAAAACATACCCAGAACAAGGAGCCAAAATGCACGGGTCGTCTGATATGTCCAACTTGCAAGATCACCTATCTTGATTTCCGTGGGACGGAGCGAGCTGATACTGTTCATCCTGATTTCTCCTGGAGTTGGGGGGAAGAGGTTGATGGCCCTTTGCTGCCTCTCCTCTCAACCCTCCAGAATTGGTAGTTGTATACTGAATATTTGTATAGATATTCTATTCTGTCTTTAAATGCAAGTGGTCCATCAGATTACTACATCCCCCTCTCTCTCCCCCCCTTTCTCCCCCCCTTTCCCCCCCCCTCTCTCCCCCCCCCTCTCTCCCCCCCTTTCTCCCCCCCCTCTCTCCCCCCCCCTCTCTCCCCCCCTCTCTCCCCCCCTCTCCCCCCCTCTCTCCCCCCCTTTTCTCCCCCCCTCTCCCCCCCTCTCTCCCCCCCCTTTTCTCCCCCCCTCTCTCCCCCCCCTCTCTCCCCCCCCCTCTCCCCCCCTCTCTCCCCCCCCTCTCTCCCCCCCTTTTCTCCCCCCTCTCTCCCCCCCTTTTTTCTCCCCCCCCTCTCTCCCCCCCCTCTCCCCCCCCCTCTCCTCCCCCCCCTTTTCTCCCCCCCCTCTTTTTTTTTTTTTTTTTTTTTTCCTTTCTTCCCCTCTTCTCTCCCCTTTATATCAATCTCTTTATCAAGGGCCTAAATGTCGGGTATATAACATGCTGCCTAAACTTGGCGACACCTGGTACCCCACTTAATATGGTAAACCAGATCGCCATACTTTCCGGATATGATATCCGTTTGTTATTACTAACTGTTATGTTTGTCTTCCCCCAGTCTGTTTCCTTCCTATTGTTTTCCCACAGAGATCATCACTGCACTTATCACTTAAGTCAACAGCTGCTAATCGGAAACGCAATTTTGGTTCCCGCTCGAGCCTCCTCATTCTTCAGCGGTAAATATTCACTGAAAAATGTGTAATGTTATTTCTCATAATGTCCGAGGATTCAACTCGCCCATTAAACGTAAGAAAGCCTTCCTTGACTACTCAAAACACGCCCCAGACATTATTTGTCTCCAGGAAACCCATTTCTCCACCTCCTCTCACCCTAAATACTTCGATGCCAACTATTCGCAACACTATATGTCAAACTGGGATAAAAAAACGAGAGGTGTTGCCACCTTCATTAGGAATAACTTCCCATTTCAGCTCATCAGCACACATTCGGACTCAGAGGGCAGATTCCTCATTACTCTTGGAACATCACAAAATCTGACAATTTGCATTGTTAATAGCTATTTGCCCACAAATTCCCAGAGATCGGTCTTTCAGCTAATTATATCAAAACTAGCCACGCTTACGTATGACCACCTTATCTGGTGCGGCGACTTCAACTTTAGCATTAATCCTAAATTAGATAGCAGCGCTCAGAAACGATCGGATTTAACAAAAGCTGACAAAAAGAAAATCCAACACCTAATGAAAGACAACTGCCTGGTCGATATATGGAGGGAACTAAATGGTCCTATAAAGGGTTACACATACTTTTCACCTGCACACCAGTCCTATTCTCGAATAGACCTGCACCTAACTAATACAAGAACGATCCCATCTGTCCTATTCTCCCGTCATATTCCATCATCATGGTCTGACCATGATGTTGTCCTATCAACATTTAAATTCAATGTCACCACTTCTAAATTATTCAAATGGAGACTGAACGAATCCCTACTCACTGATCCTGCTGCACTCTCTAAAATCAAAGAGGAGTTGGGACTATACTTTCAGACCAATTCCACTGATGACACTTCTCCTGGTCTAGTGTGGATGGCACATAAAAAATTTATTACTGGCTCACTAATCAAAATTGCGTCCAATAAAAAGAAACAAAGATCTGAATTACAATCACGCTTAGAGACTAAACGTATGAAACTTGAACTTGCCAACCAGACCACCACTTCCCTCTTTCTGATTAAACAAATTAGAGACACTAAGCTACAATTAGATACTATTCTTACAAACAAAACAGAGAGAGCGTTAACATGGACTAAGGCAACTTTTTATAAATATGCAAATAAACCTTCTGGCATGTTGGCACGTAGACTCAGATGCAAAGAATCCTTAAATAATGTCACCTCCATCAAAGACTCCAAAGGTAGAATTTCCGCACACCCGGATATAGTATACGAAACATTCCGAGACTATTATCAGAAACTATATACCTCCCCACAGATATCCTCACCGCAATCCTTATCCTCCTTCCTAGATGAATTGAAAATACCCAAAATCCCCAACTCTGCTGTAAACCAAATACATGCACCAATATCTGAGGATGAAATTTCTGCAGTAATTAAAAATCTAAAAAAAAACAAAGCCCCTGGACCTGATGGCCTCACGGCACTATACTACAAGAAACTTACTAACATCCTCATACCGCACATTAAACATTACTGTAATGCTCTACTAAATGGCACCCAGATGCCCCCTGAATTCTACATCACTCACGTGGCGGTAATCCCAAAACCAAAGAAAGACCATCTCCTTCCCAAAAATTATAGACCTATCTCGTTACTAAATGTTGACCTCAAACTTTTTACATCCATCATTACCACTAGGCTCAACAAATTTTTACCTACCCTTATCCACCGGGACCAAGTGGGATTCATACCTAATAGACAAGGTCCCGACAATATTAGAAGGAATCTAAATATCATACATTCAGCAAACTATCATAAACAATCCCTACTACTATTAGCTTTAGACATAGAAAAAGCATTCGACTCGATCTCATGGTCCTATCTATTTGAAGTTCTATCCAGATTTGGCATCCCTCGCACCCTTATTTCATGCCTTCAACTATTGTATGACAGCCCTACAGCTTATCTGAAACTTCCGTCAACTAAACCTACCCCTATCAACATACAAAGGGGGACGAGACAAGGCTGTCCACTCTCTCCAGCCCTGTTTGCCATGGCCATGGAGCCACTAGCTGAAGCAATAAGGCTCAATTCGAACATACTTGGACCTGTGGGACTTGGCGCACAATATAAGGCAAGCTTATTTGCGGATGATTTACTACTGACTCTATCCAGCCCACTCACCACTCTTCCAAATTTATTTTCAGTTCTCCGTAGATTTGAGTCGATCTCAGGGCTCAAAATTAATGTTGACAAATCAGAAGCCCTATTTCTTAATACCACTAAGGACATGCAAACAAATATTATCTCCCAGTTCAAATTTGCAAAAAATGAACACTATATAACCTATCTCGGGGTCAACCTCACCTCTCATAAGTCAACCTTATTTAAGTGGAATTATCTCCCATTAATAAAAAATCTTCGAGCTGACTTAACTAGATGGTCTGCCATGAAGTTGACCTGGTTGGGCAGATTGCATGCAATTAAAATGGTCTCTTTGCCTAGATTTCTGTACCTATTCCGCTCTCTCCCCATACCATTGCCCCACGAGACCCTACACGAAGTTCACTCTATGATTTCAAAATTTATTTGGCAGGGGAAAAAACCCAGAATCCGTCAAAAAACTATGTTCATACATAGAAGACTGGGGGGGCTTTCCATGCCTAATTTCACACTGTATTACAAAGCGGCTCAGCTGGCCCAATTGGCTAATGCCTGCGCTGCCAACCATGCTCCGAGATGGGTTGACCTGGAGTCATCCCTCTTACATCCGTTTTCTTTGCCGGGCCTTATGTGGTCCACACTAAAACTACCAAAAGGTCTACACATTACAACACCTTTCACAGCACACTCTCTAATCCTTTGGAGGAAGGAAAGATTTAAATTTAAACTCCAATCTGGGTCCGCCCCACTGACCCCCCTCTTCTGCAACCCCATGTTCCCGCCAGGACTTGACCCCCATTCTTTTACTTGGTGGAAGGTTAACGGAATTACTACTCTAAAGCACCTCTGCTCACCTTTTAATATAATTTTATCTAGACAAGAATTTCTCCATAAATACAATCCACCCATTAGCGAAACTTTTCGTATATATCAGGTTTTCCATTTTGCGGAACAGACTCTACAACGGAAAGTCCCTTTTCGTGCGACTGGCTTTGAGCAGAGATGCATGGATGATCCACTGGGAAGGGGAACTATTTCTCTGCTATACGGATCCCTCAATACTGCACATGGTGATGACAAATTGCAATACATGAAACAGTGGGAGGAAGACCTGGGTATCCAATTAACTTTGGAAAATTGGAGACGATGTTGTGACACAATTTCCAGGGGCAGTCATCAAGCCTCCCTGGCAGAGACATCCATTAAGGTCTTACACAGAACATACCAGGTTCCAAGTAAACTTCACGCTATATACCCCAACATTTCAGATAAATGCTTTAGAGGATGTGACGCAGTGGGAGATATGAAGCATATTTGGTGGGAATGCCCGATTGCCTCGGCTGTGTGGCAAGAAGTAGGATTAATAATTGGAAAAATGTATGGCGGAGCAATACAACCTGACCCGGCCACTTTCCTCCTGGGTGCCAAATACCCGGGATTTACTAATAAATTCCACAGGCTGATAGGCCAGCTGCTTATGGCCGCTAAGCTACATATTGCTACCAATTGGAGGTCGCCGTTCCTCTCTGTCCAGACAGTTAGGGATAAAATGAATTCAATCCTCTTATATGAACGTATACATGCGACTAGGGAGGATCTGTGGGAGGCCTTCTACCAGATTTGGAAACCGTGGATAGATCTTAACTCAAACTTAAATCTTGAACAAACCTTGACTTTATCTATTTGAGACTCTATTACCCTGTGAGAGATTCTGATAACACTGGGGTTGAGCCGGAGTTGGGTGGGGTGTGGGGAGTTAGGGGGCGGAACTCATAAAACGGAACATAATATAACCTGGTCTGATAAATATACTACAGCTTACCACGAAACAAAGTGCAGTATCTCATTGCCCTCCCCTTTTTCCCTCTTTTATGTCTCCCCATGTTCTTGTCTTGTCATATTTGTATCTTTGAATTTGAATTTAATATATGTATGGTTTTTCCACTTTGTTCAGATTTAATGCTTATTGAACTCCCTTGTAAGGGAAAATGTTGTTCAATTGTTATGTTATTGAAAATAAAATTATTGAAATTAAAAATGGGTCATGGCTGGGTCTTCCAACAAGACAATGATCCAAAACATACAGCCAAGGCAACAAAGGAGTGGTTCAAAAAGAAGCACATTAAGGTCATGAAGTAGCCTAACCAGTCTCCAGACCTTAAGCCCATAGAAAACTTATGCAGGAAGTTGAAGCTCCGAGCTGCCAAGCGACAGCCTCAAGATCGTAATGATTTAGAGATGATCTGCAAAGACGAGTGGACCAAAATTCCTCCTGACATGTGCACAAACCTCATCATCCACTACAAAAAATGTCTGAGTGCTGTGCTTGCCAACAAAGGTTTTGCCTCCAAGTATTAAGTCTTGTTTACCAGAGGGATCAAATACTTATTTCTCACTGCAAAATGCATATAAATTTATCAAATTTATACAATGTGATTTTCTGGATTCTATTTTTGATATTTTATGTCTCAATGTTAAAATTAACCTACCCTTAAAATTAAAGACTGTTCACGTCTTTGTCAGTGGGCAAACTTACTAAATCATCAAGGGATCAAATACTTATTTCCCCCACTGTATTTTTATATGCTACAATAATTTTATGTTATATTTTGCGATTAATACATACACATAGTAATTCATATTTACTTAAAATAAAAGGAACATTTAGGGTTACAATCTATAGAAATTTCCAAATCTTCAGTTCCAGAAATATAATAAAATAATCAGAACTTGTAATTCACTATAAATTTTCGTGACATATTTGTCACGGTTTTAGATTTTTATTTGTTTTGAGAAGTAACTGAAAAAGAGTCATCACATTTCAGTACAGGAAGCCTTCTGAAGGATTTTAATGTCATAATTGCTAAATTGTGCCGCCCAATACATTCAGTTGGCAAATTAACTCATGCAAACTTACATTCTAAATTATTTTCCACAAGATTGTATATAAGATTATTTAATGTTAGAGACTTAACATTAAAATTACAGCATCAGTAAAGAAAAGTCATAGATTTATGGAGATCACAGGATTGATAGACATTTTAATGATATGCAAAGGATGAAAAAATGGAAATTCAATTTTCAAAATATCTTGATTGAATTAGTATTGAGTATTAGCGCCACTCATAGAAATACATTTACTTACATGCCTTGACTGCTATCAATGAGGTTATAAATGGTTGTCTGAGGAATGTTCTGCTATGCTGAATTCATTTGGTAATATGAGTCATCAGGATCTGCTGCTGGTAGCTCCCTTTGCAATTGCTGACCAACAATGTCTGGGATGGGCTAATTGGGACTAATTCCTGGAAATGTTTAAACCATGCAGGCTGCTCACGGTAGAAGATTTGTGTGACTAGGTGCATTCAGTGTGACAGAACTTTCCTCATACAACTGTTAATAACCTTATTGTAAGCATGCCAAGGCATGTAAGTGTGTTATTTCTATGTGTGGCACTCATACTCGATTAATAAATTGAGTTGGTTAAATATTTTGCATACATTTTTTTCATTATTAGCATGTCTACTGATCCTGTGGTTTCCATAATTCTATGACTGTTTCTTTTTCCTGTTGCAATTTTGAGGAATGTATCATTTGTTCTTTAAAAAGAGCATGTAGAATTGTTGATAAAAAATCTAGAGTTGTAATTATTAATTTTTGCTGAAAAAAACTACCTTTAATTTTTTAACAATACTAGACAAATGTGGTCAATTCATATTACAGTATCCTGTAGTCACAGATTGCCAAAATGATCACTTTATTTTCAGTATTCTTTATTCTCCAGCCGAATGTGGCAAGCTGAAGACTCAGGTGAGGAGAGATGCTTTGCTCCATCAGATACAGCATGTGAAGCTGACTATGATTCAATTTGAATTTCTATAACTTTCTTAAAGAAACCTTATGTAAAGCACTCATGTTGGTTCTAAACGTGTTATTTTGACATTGAAGCTTACGTGAAATAGAGTTGGAGTTTTGGAAGATTCACAGTAGGACATTATACAACATGACAATTCTCTACAAAAACATGCCGACCCACCTAAATTATATTTATCTCAAGCCAAAAGATAAAGAGAAACGCATCAGATGGTTACTGCTAACTTTCCAGGCTCAGCTACTGTAACTAGCACTATTCCTCGGCGAGCAGATGCTTTTGGGACTAAGTCATGCTTTTCCGCTACTGAGCATGCCCAAGGGACGACCTCTCATTGGAGGTAAAATGAAGGACAGCATCCAATCCAGGTGAAAAAACTCTCCTTTTATTGTGCCAAATGCGACGTTTCAACTATCAAAGGTCTTTTTCAAGCATACAAAACAGTTAAAATGGCAGCATTTAAATAGGAACTGGCTGGAATTACCACCAATCCCCTTACAAGAAGCCGCCCATAGAATTTACATATAGACATATAATCAAATAAATAATGTATAAATACAACACCAAATATATTACACATCCCCAAAAATCAGTGCAAAATTCCATATAAAAAGAGAAAATCCCATAATTATTGCCATATACATTCTTATTAACACATGGTGGATGTCAAACATAAATAAACAATAGCGTCCTGTCATGTCCGGACCAGTCACCTCGTCCATCACAAATCACACATTGTCTCACCACCAATGTCGTATTGTGTAACATGGAGTTGTCCCATATCAAGGCTGCACCAATCAGACATCAAAATATCTCAACAAATCCCATTCAACATAACAGTATCGCTACCTGCTAAGTTCACATAAGGACTGTCATTGGCCCTTATAACAGAGCCACTGACATGCCCACAGGCGCAATAGAGTCACCTCGGAAAGAACACCACATCACATGATTGGAGCTCTGGCAACGCATCATGCCCAGCAAGGACCCGCCCTACTCCATCGTGCGTCACCTGCTCCGACGCGCAAATGCACATGACCCCCAGCTCAACAGCGTCAAATGACACCACCTAGGAGAGCAAAGAGTCACGCCCACATATCGCAGCGGCCCCGGCTTTTGCACCAAAGGAGGGGGAAGTATTCCATCACCAAGGCATGCCGCCTGACTATATCGGGCCATATACCAAACACCCAACTACGTCGGGCCACATGTTAGTCACCCTAAACATGCACAAATTAATATTCATGGCATCCTTAATATGTATTTAATATATACCAAATCCATGGTATTCCATATTACAACTAATTACCAGGTGTCACATAAAAAAGGGGATTATTTTATTGTACATAATGACAGCCACCAGGATAGTTATTATTATACCTGATGACAGCCACTAAAACAACCATAATCATAACAGGACAACACTCAAAGCAGTCTATGAAAAGACTCCCCCCAAAAACTTCAACAACAGGCACCATGGAATATCTCCCTATAAGACAAATATGTGAATTAAAACCAAACAAACATTAAAAGCAATCCTACACTAACTAAATGCCACTCGGATACAATCACTCCTATTAAGATGTACATAACTGCAGGTTATACTCAATATTCAAACTTCCAGGATGAAGAGAACCAAGTCTAGAGATCCACTTCAGCTCTTTTTGTTTTAATAGTCTAACTCTATCCCCACCATTCCTCAACATTGGTACACTATCAATTACCCTGAACCTCAATTGACTAACCAAATGCCCACTATCCACAAAATGTTTGGGGACCGGCAACTCCACCATTTTTGTCCTGATGGTACTTTTGTGTTTACCAATGCGTGCTTTAATCTCCATGGTGGTCTCATCCAACTTATGTCAATCCACACGGGCATACTATTAAATATATTACAAAACTAGAGGTACAAGTATATCTCTCCTTGATGTAAATTTTCTTCCCAGTATGAGGGTGATTAAAAAAGTCACCTTTTATTAAATTATCACAACAGGCACAACCCAAGCAGGTTAAATTCCCCATCCTAGGCGGGACCAAGGTCCTTTGTACAATTGTCCGCTCACGGCCTATATCAGATTTAACTAGCCTATCTTCTAAATTATAACCCCTCCTAAATGAAAAGATGGGGGGTTGAGTAAATTCATCTATTCCAGGAAGATCTTGACGCAATAAATGCCAATGTTTAACCAATATATTATTCATTTGGCGACTTGCCATATTGAAAGTGGATACAAATGGGATCCGTCTATCTTTAGTCCTGCTGTTTTGTTTTCTTACATCTAATCTAGACACATTTTTAACCTTCCTCCTATGTTCTGCAACTGTATTATCAGGATAGCCTCTATCATAATTTTTTTACACATCACATCCAGCCTTGAATCAAGAAGTGAATCATCCGTCACAATCCTGCAAACTCTCAACATCTGGCTCCAGGGTAGGGACTCAACCATACCCCTGGGATGATGACTGTTAAATTGTAGCAGACTATTTCTGTCTGTACTCTTTATAAACAGATCAGTCTTCAGAGACAATCCATCTTTATAGACCAATGTGTCTAAAAATTGAACACATTCACTTGAATGTGTCACTGTAAATCCTAACTCAGGAAAAATATTATTGAGCTCACAATGAAAATCAAGAAGCTTCTGTAATTGTCCCTCCCATACTACAAAGACGTCGTTGACGTAGCGCCACCAGGCCCGGACACGGGGCTGCCATTTTAACTGTTTTGTATGCTTGAAAAAGACCTTTGATGGTTGAAACGTTGCATTTGGCACAATTAAAGGAGAGTTTTTTACCTGGATTGGATGCTGTCCTTCATTTTACCTGGGTATGTACATTTCCACTCTGGTCCGTGGAAGTAGGACGGGCATCCCTCTGCCAGTTGTGCTGTCAGCTATTTTCTAATTTTTGACCACTCATTGGAGGTCGGGGGTCACATGTGCATGTCCTATAGCAGCTTCCATTGGTCCTCTTGGAAGGTCTTGAAGTTGCTGCAACTATAAAAGGTTTGCATGGCGTCATGGCCATGCGCTAGTATCAACTATGTTACGTGTTCAGCGCCAGTGTGGTCATGTGCATGTGATTTCAGGGTTCGGCTGAAATAAGCCCCTAGAATACCAGCACCTCCGGTGAGGAGTTTTGTGTGTATGGATTCAGGGCCCGGCTGAAATAAGCCCCTAGAATACCGGCACCTTCGTTGAGGAGTTTTGTGCTTGCTGCTGACTGCATAACCACTGTTCGCTGTAGTTTATAGCTGTGTTCCTCTGAGAGGTTAACAGGGCACACCATCCTCTTGTCATAAAGCAACTCTGTGAGATAACAAAGTTCACTTCTACCGCCAAATAGTGCTGTCTGTTTACTAGCA